>NW_026290869.1:0-91991 GCF_023373465.1 Oncorhynchus keta | reverse complement strand
GGCAGTAGATCTTGCTGATCTGTCATAATACAATAGAGGCAGTAGATCTTGCTGATCTGTCATAATACAATAGAGACAGTAGATCTAGCTGGTATGTCATAATACAATAGAGACAGTAGATCTTGCTGGTCTGTCATAATATAATAGAGACAGTAGATCTAGCTGATCTGTCATAATACAATAGAGACAGTAGATCTACCTGGTCTGTCATAATATAATAGAGACAGTAGATCAAGCTGGTCTGTCAAAATACAATAGAATCAGTAGATCTACTTAGTCTGTCATAATATAATAGAGACAGTAGATCTAGCTGGTCTGTCAAAATACAATAGAGACAGTAGATCTACCTGGTCTGTCATAATATTATAGAGACAGTAGATCTAGCTGGTCTGTCATAATACAATAGAGACCGTAGATCTACCTGGTCTGTCATAATATAATAGAGACAGTAGATCAAGCTGGTCTGTCAAAATACAATAGAATCAGTAGATCTACTTAGTCTGTCATAATATAATAGAGACAGTAGATCTAGCTGGTCTGTCAAAATACAACAGAGACAGTAGATCTAGCTGGTCTGTCATATTATAATAGAGACAGTAGATCTAGCTGGTCTGTCATAATACAATAGAGACAGTAGATCTAGCTGGTCTGTCATAATACAATAGAGACGGAAGATCTTGCTGGTCTGTGATAATACAATAGAGACAGTAGATATAGCTTGTCTGTCATAATATAATAGAGACAGTAGATCAAGCTGGTCTGTCAAAATATAACAGAGACAGTAGTTCTAGCTGGTCTGTCATAATATAATAGAGACAGTAGATCTAGCTGGTATGTCATAATATAATAGAGACAATAGATCAAGCTGGTCTGTCAAAATATAATAGAGACAGTAGATCTAGCTGATCTGTCATAATATAATAGAGACAGTAGATCTAGATGGTCTGTCATAATATAATAGAGGCAGTATATCTAGCTGGTCTGTCATAGTATAATAGAGACAGTAGATCTAGCTGGTCTGTCATAATATAATAGAGACAGTAGATCTAGCTGGTATGTCAAACAATAGAGACAGTAGATCTTGCTGGTCTTTGATAATACAATAGATACAGTAGATCAAGCTGGTCTGTCATAATATAATAGACACAGTCGATCTAGCTGGTCTGTCGTAATACAATTGAGACAGTAGATCTAGCTGGTCTGTCATAATACAATAGAGACAGTAGATCTTGCTGGTCTTTGATAATACAATAGATACAGTAGATCTTGCTGGTCTTTGATAATACAATAGAGACAGTAGATCAAGCATGTCTGTCAAAATACAATAGAACCAGTAGATCTAGCTGATCTGTCATAATATAATAGAGACAGTAGATCTTGCTGGTCTTTGATAATACAATAGACACAGTTGATCTAGCTGGTCTGTCGTAATACAATTGAGACAGTAGATCTAGCTGGTCTGTCATAATACAATAGAACCAGTAGATCTACCTGGTCTGTCATAATATAATAGAGACAGTAGATCAAGCTCGTCTGTCAAAATACAATAGAGACAGTAGATCTAGCTGGTATGTCATAATACAATTGAGACAGTAGATCTAGCTGGTCTGTCATAATATAATAGAGACAGTAGATCAAGATGATCTGTCAAAATACAATAGAGACAGTAGATATAGCTGGTCTGTCATAATATAATAGAGACAGTAGATATAGCTGGTCTGTCATAATATAATAGAGACAGTAGATATAGCTGGTCTGTCATAATATAATAGAGACAGTAGATCTAGCCGATCTGTCATAATACAATAGAGACAGTAGATCTAGCCGATCTGTCATAATACAATAGAGACAGTAGATCTAGCTGGTCTGTCATAATATAATAGAGACAGTAGATCTGCTGGTCTGTCAAAATACAATAGAGACAGTAGATCTAGCTGGTCTGTCATAATATAATAGAGACAGTAGATCTAGCTGGTATGTCATAATATAATAGAGACAGTAGCTCTAGCTGGTCTGACATAATACAATAGAACCAGTAGATCTACCTGGTCTGTCATAATATAATAGAGACAGTAGATCAAGCTGGTCTGTCAAAATACAATAGAGACAGTAGATCTAGCTGGTCTGTCATAATATAATAGAGACAGTAGATCAAGCTGGTCTGTCAAAATACAATAGAGACAGTAGATCTAGCTGGTCTGTCATAATATAATAGAGACAGTAGATATAGCTGGTCTGTCATAATATAATAGAGACAGTAGATGTAGCTGGTATGTCATAATACAATTGAGACAGTAGATCTACCTGGTCTGTCATAATATAATAGAGACAGTAGATCAAGATGATCTGTCAAAATACAATAGAGACAGTAGATATAGCTGGTCTGTCATAATATAATAGAGACAGTAGATATAGCTGGTCTGTCATAATATAATAGAGACAGTAGATATAGCCGGTCTGTCATAATACAATAGAGACAGTAGATCTAGCTGGTCTGTCAAAATATAATAGAGACAGTAGATCTATCTGGTCTGTCATAATATAATAGAGACAGTAGCTCTAGCTGGTATGTCATACAATAGAGACAGTAGCTCTAGCTGGTCTGACATAATATAATAGAGACAGTAGCTGGTCTGAGCTGGTCTGTCATAATACAATAGAGACAGTAGATCTACCTGGTCTGTCATAATATAATAGAGACAGTAGATCTAGCTGGTCTGTCATAATATAATAGAGACAGTAGATCTAGCTGGTCTGTCATAATAGAATTGAGACAGTAGATCTAGCTGGTCTGTCATAATACAATAGAGACAGTAGATCTTGCTGGTCTTTGATAATACAATAGAGACAGTAGATCTACCTGGTCTGTGATAATATAATAGAGCCAGTAGATCTAGCTGGTCTGTCATAATACAATAGAGACAGTAGATCTAGCTGGTATGTCATACAATAGAGACAGTAGATCTAGCTGGTCTGTCATAATATTATAGAGACAGTAGATCTAGCTGGTATGTCATACAATAGAGACAGTAAATAGCTGACAGTAGATCTCTAGCTGGTCTGTCATAATACAATAGAGACAGTAGATCTAGCTGGTCTGTCATACAATAGAGACAGTAGATCTAGCTGGTCTGTCATAATATAGAGACAGTAGATCTTGCTGGTCTTTGATAATACAATAGAGACAGTAGATCTACCTGGTTTGTCATAATTTAATAGAGACAGTAGATCAAGCTCGTCTGTCAAAATACAATAGAGACAGTAGATCTAGCTGGTCTGTCATAATATAATAGAGACAGTAGATCAAGCTGGTCTGTCAAAATACAATAGAGACAGTAGATCTAGCTGGTCTGTCATAATATAATAGAGACAGTAGATATAGCTGGTCTGTCATAATATAATAGAGACAGTAGTTCTAGCTGGTCTGTCATAATACAATAGAGACAGTAGATGTAGCTGGTCTGTCATAGTATAATAGGGACAGTAGATCTACCTGGTCTGTCATAATATAATAGAGACAGTAGATCAAGCTGGTCTGTCAAGATACAATAGAGACAGTAGATATAGCTGGTCTGTCATAATATAATAGAGACAGTAGATATAGCTGGTCTGTCATAATATAATAGAGACAGTAGATTAAGCTGGTCTGTCAAACAATAGAGACAGTAGATCTAGCTGGTCTGTCATAATATAATAGAGACAGTAGATCTAGCCGATCTGTCATAATACAATAGAGACAGTAGATCTAGCTGGTCTGTCAAAATACAATAGAGACAGTAGATCTTGCTGGTCTTTGATAATACAATAGAGACAGTAGATCTAGCTGGTCTGTCATAATATAATAGAGACAGTAGATCTAGCCGATCTGTCATAATACAATAGAGACAGTAGATCTAGCCGATCTGTCATAATACAATAGAGACAGTAGATCTAGCTGGTCTGTCAAAATATAATAGAGACAGTAGATCTAGCTGGTCTGTCATAATATAATAGAGACAGTAGATCTAGCTGGTATGTCATACAATAGAGACAGTAGCTCTAGCTGGTCTGACATAATATAATAGAGACAGTAGATCTAGCTGGTCTGTCATAATACAATAGAGACAGTAGATCTAGCTGGTCTGTCATAATATAATAGAGACAGTAGATCTTGCTGGTCTGTCATAATATAATAGAGACAGTAGATCTAGCTGGTCTGTCATAATAGAATAGAGACAGTAGATCTAGCTGGTCTGTCATAATATAATAGAGACAGTAGATCTTGCTGGTCTTTGATAATACAATAGAGACAGTAGATCTACCTGGTCTGTGATAATATAATAGAGACAGTAGATCTAGCTGGTCTGTCATAATATAATAGAGACAGTAGATCTAGCTGTTCTGTCATAATATAATAGAGACAGTAGATCTAGCTGGTATGTCATACAATAGAGACAGTAGATCTAGCTGGTCTGTCATAATATTATAGAGACAGTAGATCTAGCTGGTATGTCATACAATAGAGACAGTAAATCTAGCTGGTCTGTCATAATACAATAGAGACAGTTGATCTAGCTGGTCTGTCATACAATAGAGACAGTAGATCTAGCTGGTCTCTCATAATATAGAGAGAGTAGATCTAGCTGGTCTGTCATATTATAATAGAGACAGTAGATCTAGCTGGTCTGTCATAATACAATAGAAACAGTAGATCCAGCTGGTCTGTCAAAATATAATAGAAACAGTAGATCCAGCTGGTCTGTCAAAATATAATAGAGACAGTAGATCTAGATGGTCTGTCATAATATAATAGAGACAGTAGATCTAGCTGGTCTGTCATAATATAATAGAGACAGTAGATCTAGCTGGTCTGTCATAATATAATAGAAACAGTAGATCTAGCTGGTCTGTCATAATATAATAGAGACAGTAGATCTAGCTGGTCTGTCATAATATAATAGAGACAGTAGATCTAGCTGGTCTGTCATAATATAATAGAGACAGTAGATCTTGCTGGTCTGTCATAATATAATAGAGACAGTAGATCTAGCTGGTCTGTCATAATATAATAGAGACAGATCTAGCTGGTCTGTCATAATACAATAGAGACAGTAGATCTTGCTGGTCTGTCATAATATAATAGAGACAGTAGATCTAGCTGGTCTTTCATAATATAATAGAGACAGTATATCTAGCTGGTCTGTCATAATATAATAGAGACAGTAGATCAAGCTGGTCTGTCATAATATAATAGAGACATTAGATCTAGCTGGTCTGTCATAATATAATAGAGACAGAGATCTAGCTGGTCTGTCATAATACAATAGAGACAGTAGATCTTGCTGGTCTGTCATAATATAATAGAGACAGTAGATATAGCTGGTCTGTCATAATATAATAGAGACAGTAGATCTAGCTGGTCTGTCATAATATAATAGAGACAGTAGATCAAGCTGGTCTGTCAAAATATAATAGAGACAGTAGATCTAGCTGGTCTGTCATAATACAATAGAGACAGTAGATCTAGCTGGTCTGTCATAATACAATAGAGACAGTAGATCTAGCTGGTCTGTCATAATACAATAGAGACAGTAGATCTACCTGGTCTGTCATAATATAATAGAGACAGTAGATCTAGCTGGTCTGTCAAAATACAATAGAGACAGTAGATATAGCTGGTCTGTCATAATATAATAGAGACAGTAGATATAGCTGGTCTGTCATAATATAATAGAGACAGTAGATATAGCTGGTCTGTCATAATATAATAGAGACAGTAGATTAAGCTGGTCTGTCAAATATAATAGAGACAGTAGATCTAGCTGGTCTGTCATAATATAATAGAGACAGTAGATCTAGCCGATCTGTCATAATACAATAGAGACAGTAGATCTAGCTGGTCTGTCATAATATAATAGAGACAGTAGATCTAGCTGGTCTGTCAAAATATAATAGAGACAGTAGATCTAGCTGGTCTGTCATAATATAATAGAGACAGTAGATCTAGCTGGTATGTCATACAATAGAGACAGTAGCTCTAGCTGGTCTGACATAATATAATAGAGACAGTAGATCTAGCTGGTCTGTCATAATACAATAGAGACAGTAGATCTACCTGGTCTGTCATAATATAATAGAGACAGTAGATCAAGCTGGTCTGTCATAATATAATAGAGACAGTAGATCTAGCTGGTCTGTCATAATAGAATTGAGACAGTAGATCTAGCTGGTCTGTCATAATATAATAGAGACAGTAGATCTTGCTGGTCTTTGATAATATCAATAAAGACAGTAGATCTACTGGTCTGTGATAATATAATAGAGACAGTAGATCTAGCTGGTCTGTCATAATACAATAGAGACAGTAGATCTTGCTGGTCTTTGATAATACAATAGAGACAGTAGATCTACCTGGTCTGTCATAATATAATAGAGACAGTAGATCAAGCTGGTCTGTCATAATATAATAGAGACAGTAGATCTAGCTGGTCTGTCATAATACAATAGAGACAGTAGATCTACCTGGTCTGTCATAATATAATAGAGACAGTAGATATAGCTGGTGTGTCATAATATAATAGAGACAGTAGATCTAGCTGGTCTGTCATAATACAATAGAGACAGTAGATCTACCTGGTCTGTCATAATACAATAGAGACAGTAGATCCAGCTGGTCTTTCATAATATAATAGAGACAGTAGATCTAGCTGGTCTGTCATAATATTATAGAGACAGTAGATCTAGCTTGTATGTCATACAATAGAGACAGTAGATCTAGCTGGTCTGTCATAATATAGAGATAGTAGATCTAGCTGGTCTGTCATAATACAATAGAAACAGTAGATCCAGCTGGTCTGTCAAAAATATAATAGAGACAGTAGATCTAGCTGGTCTGTCATAATATAATAGAGACAGTAGATCTAGCTGGTCTGTCATAATATAATAGAGACAGTATATCTAGCTGGTCTGTCATAATATAATAGAGACAGTAGATCTAGCTGGTATGTCAAACAAAAGAGACAGTAGATATAGCTGGTCTGTCATACAATAGAGACAGTAGATCTAGCTGGTCTGTCATAATATAATAGAGACAGTAGATCTAGCTGGTCTGTCATATTATAATAGAGACAGTAGATCTAGCTGGTCTGTCATAATACAATAGAAACAGTAGATCTAGCTGGTCTGTCAAAATATAATAGAGAAGTAGATCTAGCTGGTCTGTCATAATACAATAGAGACAGTAGAGCTACCTGGTCTGTCATAATACAATAGAGACAGTAGATCTAGCTGGTATGTCATACAATAGAGACAGTAGATCTACCTGGTCTGTCATAATATAATAGAGACAGTAGATCAAGCTGGTCTGTCAAAATACAATAGAGACAGTAGATATAGCTGGTCTGTCATAATATAATAGAGACAGTAGATATAGCTGGTCTGTCATAATATAATAGAGACAGTAGATATAGCTGGTCTGTCATAATATAATAGAGACAGTAGATTAAGCTGGTCTGTCAAACAATAGAGACAGTAGATCTAGCTGGTCTGTCATAATATAATAGAGACAGTAGATCTAGCTGATCTGTCATAATACAATAGAGACAGTAGATCTAGCCGATCTGTCATAATACAATAGAGACAGTAGATCTAGCTGGTCTGTCAAAATATAATAGAGACAGTAGATCTAGCTGGTCTGTCATAATATAATAGAGACAGTAGATCTAGCTGGTATGTCATACAATAGAGACAGTAGCTCTAGCTGGTCTGACATAATATAATAGAGACAGTAGATCTAGCTGGTCTGTCATAATATAATAGAGACAGTAGATCAAGCTGGTCTGTCATAATATAATAGAGACAGTAGATCTAGCTGGTCTGTCATAATAGAATTGAGACAGTATATCTAGCTGGTCTGTCATAATACAATAGAGACAGTAGATCTTGCTGGTCTTTGATAATACAATAGAGACAGTAGATCTACCTGGTCTGTGATAATATAATAGAGACAGTAGATCTAGCTGGTCTGTCATAATACAATAGAGACAGTAGATCTTGCTGGTCTTTGATAATACAATAGAGACAGTAGATCTACCTGGTCTGTCATAATATAATAGAGACAGTAGATCAAGCTGGTCTGTCATAATATAATAGAGACAGTAGATCTAGCTGGTCTGTCATAATACAATAGAGACAGTAGATCTAGCCTGGTCTGTCATAATATAATAGAGACAGTAGATATAGCTGGTGTGTCATAATATAATAGAGACAGTAGATCTACCTGGTCTGTCATAATACAATAGAGACAGTAGATCCAGCTGGTATGTCATACAATAGAGACAGTAGATCTAGCTGGTCTTTCATAATATAATAGTGACAGTAGATCTAGCTGGTCTGTCATAATATTATAGAGACAGTAGATCTAGCTGGTATGTCATACAATAGAGACAGTAGATCTAGCTGGTCTGTCATAATATAGAGACAGTAGATCTAGCTGGTCTGTCATAATACAATAGAAACAGTAGATCCAGCTGGTCTGTCAAAATATAATAGAGACAGTAGATCTAGCTGGTCTGTCATAATATAATAGAGACAGTATATCTAGCTGGTCTGTCATAATATAATAGAGACAGTAGATCTAGCTGGTATGTCAAACAAAAGCGACAGTAGATATAGCTGGTCTGTCATACAATAGAGACAGTAGATCTAGCTGGTCTGTCATAATATAATAGAGACAGTAGATCTAGCTGGTCTGTCATATTATAATAGAGACAGTAGATCTAGCTGGTCTGTCATAATATAATAGAGACAGTAGATCAAGCTGGTCTGTCAAAATATAACAGAGACAGTAGATCTAGCTGGTCTGTCATAATATAATAGAGACAGTAGATCTACCTGGTCTGTCAAAATATAATAGAGACATTAGATCTAGCTGATCTGTCATAATATAATAGAGACAGTAGATCTAGATGGTCTGTCATAATATAATACAGGCAGTAGATCTAGCTGGTCTGTCATAATATAATAGAGACAGTATATCATGCTGGTCTGTCATAGTATAATAGAGACAGTAGATCTAGCTGGTCTGTCATAATATAATAGAGACAGTAGATCTAGCTGGTCTGTCATAATATAATAGAGACAGTAGATCTAGCTGGTATGTCAAACAATAGAGACAGTAGATCTTGCTGGTCTTTGATAATACAATAGAGACAGTAGATCTAGCTGGTCTGTCATAATATAATAGAGACAGTAGATCTAGCTGGTATGTCAAACAATAGAGACAGTAGATCTTGCTGGTCTTTGATAATACAATAGATACAGTAGATCTAGCTGGTCTGTCATAATATAATAGAGACAGTATATCTAGCTGGTCTGTCATAGTATAATAGAGACAGTAGATCAAGCTGGTCTGTCAAAATACAATAGAATCAGTAGATCTACCTAGTCTGTCATAATATAATAGAGACAGTAGATCTAGCTGGTCTGTCAAAATACAATAGAGACAGTAGATCTAGCTGGTCTGTCATATTATAATAGAGACAGTAGATCTAGCTGGTCTGTCATAATACAATAGAGACAGTAGATCTAGCTGGTCTGTCATAATACAATAGAGACAGTAGATCTTGCTGGTCTGTGATAATACAATAGAGACAGTAGATCTACCTGGTCTGTCATAATATTATAGAGACAGTAGATCTAGCTGGTCTGTCATAATACAATAGAGACAGTAGATCTACCTGGTCTGTCATAATATAATAGAGACAGTAGATCAAGCTGGTCTGTCAAAATACAAAAGAATCAGTAGATCTACCTAGTCTGTCATAATATAATAGAGACAGTAGATCTAGCTGGTCTGTCAAAATACAATAGAGACAGTAGATCTAGCTGGTCTGTCATATTATAATAGAGACAGTAGATCTAGCTGGTCTGTCATAATACAATAGAGACAGTAGATCTAGCTGGTCTGTCATAATACAATAGAGACGGTAGATCTTGCTGGTCTGTGATAATACAATAGAGACAGTAGATCTACCTGGTCTGTCATAATATTATAGAGACAGTAGATCTAGCTGGTCTGTCATAATATAATAGAGACAGTAGATATAGCTTGTCTGTCATAATATAATAGAGACAGTAGATCAAGCTGGTCTGTCAAAATATAACAGAGACAGTAGTTCTAGCTGGTCTGTCATAATATAATAGAGACATTAGATCAAGCTGGTCTGTCAAAATATAATAGAGACAGTAGATCTAGCTGATCTGTCATAATATAATAGAGACAGTAGATCTAGATGGTATGTCATAATATAATACAGGCAGTAGATCTAGCTGGTCTGTGATAATACAATAGAGACAGTAGATCTAGCTGGTCTGTCATAATATAGACAGTAGATCTAGCTGGTATGTCAAACAATAGAGACAGTAGATCTAGCTGATCTTTCATAATATAATAGCGACTGTAGATCTTGCTGGTCTGTGATAATACAATAGAGACAGTAGATCTTGCTGGTCTGTGATAATACAATAGAGACAGTAGATCTACCTGGTCTGTCATAATATAATAGAGACAGTAGATCAAGCTGGTCTGTCAAAATACAATAGAACAGTAGATCTACCTGGTCTGTCATAATATAATAGAGACAGTAGATCAAGCTGGTCTGTCATAATATAATAGAGGCAGTAGATCTTGCTGATCTGTCATAATACAATAGAGACAGTAGATCTAGCTGGTATGTCATAATACAATAGAGACAGTAGATCTTGCTGGTCTGTAATAATATAATAGAGACAGTAGATCTAGCTGGTATGTCATAATACAATAGAGACAGTAGATATTGCTGGTCTGTCATAATATAATAGAGACAGTAGATCTAGCTGATCTGTCATAATACAATAGAGACAGTAGATCTAGCTGGTCTGTGATCATACAATAGAGACAGTAGATCTTGCTGGTCTGTGATAATACAATAGAGACAGTAGATCTACCTGGTCTGTCATAATATTATAGAGACAGTAGATCTAGCTGGTCTGTCATAATACAATAGAGACAGTAGATCTACCTGGTCTGTCATAATATAATAGAGACAGTAGATCAAGCTGGTCTGTCAAAATACAATAGAATCAGTAGATCTACCTAGTCTGTCATAATATAATAGAGACAGTAGATCTAGCTGGTCTGTCAAAATACAATAGAGACAGTAGATCTAGCTGGTCTGTCATATTATAATAGAGACAGTAGATCTAGCTGGTCTGTCATAATATAATACAGGCAGTAGATCTAGCTGGTCTGTCATAATATAATAGAGACAGTATATCTAGCTGGTCTGTCATAGTATAATAGAGACAGTAGATCTAGCTGGTCTGTCATAATATAATAGAGACAGTAGATCTAGCTGGTCTTTGATAATACAATAGATACAGTAGATCAAGCTGGTCTGTCATAATATAATAGACACAGTCGATCTAGCTGGTCTGTCAAAATACAATAGAGACAGTAGATCTAGCTGGTCTGTCATAATACAATAGAGACAGTAGATCTTGCTGGTCTTTGATAATACAATAGAGACAGTAGATATACCTGGTCTGTCATAATATAATAGAGACAGTAGATCTAGCTGGTCTGTCATAATATAATAGAGACAGTAGATCTAGCTGGTATGTCATAATATAATAGAGACAGTAGATCTAGCTGGTCTGTCATAATATAATAGAGACAGTAGATCAAGCTGGTCTGTCAAAATATAACAGAGACAGTAGATCTAGCTGGTCTGTCATAATATAATAGAGACAGTAGATCTACCTGGTCTGTCAAAATATAATAGAGACATTAGATCTAGCTGGTCTGTCAAAATATAATAGAGACAGTAGATCTAGCTGATCTGTCATAATATAATAGAGACAGTAGATCTAGATGGTCTGTCATAATATAATACAGACAGTAGATCTAGCTGGTCTGTCATAATATAATAGAGACAGTATATCTAGCTGGTCTGTCATAGTATAATAGAGACAGTAGATCTAGCTGGTCTGTCATAATATAATAGAGACAGTAGATCTAGCTGGTCTGTCATAATATAATAGAGACAGTAGATCTAGCTGGTATGTCAAACAATAGAGACAGTAGATCTTGCTGGTCTTTGATAATACAATAGAGACAGTAGATCTAGCTGGTCTGTCATAATATAATAGAGACAGTAGATCTAGCTGGTATGTCAAACAATAGAGACAGTAGATCTTGCTGGTCTTTGATAATACAATAGATACAGTAGATCTAGCTGGTCTGTCATAATATAATAGAGACAGTATATCTAGCTGGTCTGTCATAGTATAATAGAGACAGTAGATCTAGCTGGTCTGTCATAATATAATAGAGACAGTAGATCTAGCTGGTCTGTCATAATATAATAGAGACAGTAGATCTAGCTGGTCTGTCAAAATACAATAGAGACAGTAGATCTAGCTGGTCTGTCATAATATAATAGAGACAGTAGATCTAGCTGGTCTGTCATAATACAATAGAGACAGTAGATCTAGCTGGTCTGTCATAATACAATAGAGACAGTAGATCTAGCTGGTCTGTCATAATACAATAGAGACAGTAGATCTAGCTGGTCTGTCATAATTCAATAGAGACAGTAGATCTACCTGGTCTGTCATAATATTATAGAGACAGTAGATCTAGCTGGTCTGTCATAATATAATAGAGACAGTAGATATAGCTGGTCTGTCATAATATAATAGAGACAGTAGATCAAGCTGGTCTGTCATAATATAATAGAGACAGTAGTTCTAGCTGGTCTGTCATAATATAATAGAGACAGTAGATCTAGCTGGTCTGTCATAATATAATAGAGACAGTAGATCTAGCTGGTCTGTTATAATATAATAGAGACAGTAGATCTAGCTGGTATGTCATAATATAATAGAGACAGTAGATCTAGCTGGTCTGTCATAATACAATAGAGACAGTAGATCTAGCTGGTCTGTCATAATATAATAGAGACAGTAGATCAAGCTGGTCTGTCAAAATATAACAGAGACAGTAGATCTAGCTGGTCTGTCATAATACAATAGAGACAGTAGATCTAGCTGGTATGTCATAATACAATAGAGACAGTAGATCTTGCTGGTCTGTAATAATATAATAGAGACAGTAGATCTAGCTGGTATGTCATAATACAATAGAGACAGTAGATATTGCTGGTCTGTCATAATATAATAGAGACAGTAGATCTAGCTGATCTGTCATAATACAATAGAGACAGTAGATCTAGCTGGTCTGTGATCATACAATAGAGACAGTAGATCTTGCTGGTCTGTGATAATACAATAGAGACAGTAGATCTACCTGGTCTGTCATAATATTATAGAGACAGTAGATCTAGCTGGTCTGTCATAATACAATAGAGACAGTAGATCTACCTGGTCTGTCATAATATAATAGAGACAGTAGATCAAGCTGGTCTGTCAAAATACAATAGAATCAGTAGATCTACCTAGTCTGTCATAATATAATAGAGACAGTAGATCTAGCTGGTCTGTCAAAATACAATAGAGACAGTAGATCTAGCTGGTCTGTCATATTATAATAGAGACAGTAGATCTAGCTGGTCTGTCATAATATAATACAGGCAGTAGATCTAGCTGGTCTGTCATAATATAATAGAGACAGTATATCTAGCTGGTCTGTCATAGTATAATAGAGACAGTAGATCTAGCTGGTCTGTCATAATATAATAGAGACAGTAGATCTAGCTGGTCTTTGATAATACAATAGATACAGTAGATCAAGCTGGTCTGTCATAATATAATAGACACAGTCGATCTAGCTGGTCTGTCGTAATACAATTGAGACAGTAGATCGAGCTGGTCTGTCATAATACAATAGAGACAGTAGATCTTGCTGGTCTTTGATAATACAATAGAGACAGTAGATATACCTGGTCTGTCATAATATAATAGAGACAGTAGATCTAGCTGGTCTGTCATAATATAATAGAGACAGTAGATCTAGCTGGTATGTCATAATATAATAGAGACAGTAGATCTAGCTGGTCTGTCATAATATAATAGAGACAGTAGATCAAGCTGGTCTGTCAAAATATAACAGAGACAGTAGATCTAGCTGGTCTGTCATAATATAATAGAGACAGTAGATCTAGCTGGTCTGTCAAAATATAATAGAGACATTAGATCTAGCTGGTCTGTCAAAATATAATAGAGACAGTAGATCTAGCTGGTCTGTCATAATATAATAGAGACAGTAGATCTAGATGGTCTGTCATAATATAATAGAGACAGTAGATCTAGCTGGTCTGTCATAATATAATAGAGACAGTAGATCTAGCTGGTCTGTCATAATATAATAGAGACAGTAGATCTAGCTGGTCTGTCATAATATAATAGAGACAGTAGATCTAGCTGGTCTGTCATAATATAATAGAGACAGTAGATCTAGCTGGTCTGTCAAACAATAGAGACAGTAGATCTTGCTGGTCTTTGATAATACAATAGAGACAGTAGATCTAGCTGGTCTGTCATAATATAATAGAGACAGTAGATCTAGCTGGTATGTCAAACAATAGAGACAGTAGATCTTGCTGGTCTTTGATAATACAATAGATACAGTAGATCTAGCTGGTCTGTCATAATATAATAGAGACAGTATATCTAGCTGGTCTGTCATAGTATAATAGAGACAGTAGATCAAGCTGGTCTGTCAAAATACAATAGAATCAGTAGATCTACCTAGTCTGTCATAATATAATAGAGACAGTAGATCTAGCTGGTCTGTCAAAATACAATAGAGACAGTAGATCTAGCTGGTCTGTCATATTATAATAGAGACAGTAGATCTAGCTGGTCTGTCATAATACAATAGAGACAGTAGATCTAGCTGGTCTGTCATAATACAATAGAGACGGTAGATCTTGCTGGTCTGTGATAATACAATAGAGACAGTAGATCTACCTGGTCTGTCATAATATTATAGAGACAGTAGATCTAGCTGGTCTGTCATAATACAATAGAGACAGTAGATCTACCTGGTCTGTCATAATATAATAGAGACAGTAGATCAAGCTGGTCTGTCAAAATACAATAGAATCAGTAGATCTACCTAGTCTGTCATAATATAATAGAGACAGTAGATCTAGCTGGTCTGTCAAAATACAATAGAGACAGTAGATCTAGCTGGTCTGTCATATTATAATAGAGACAGTAGATCTAGCTGGTCTGTCATAATACAATAGAGACAGTAGATCTAGCTGGTCTGTCATAATACAATAGAGACGGTAGATCTTGCTGGTCTGTGATAATACAATAGAGACAGTAGATCTACCTGGTCTGTCATAATATTATAGAGACAGTAGATCTAGCTGGTCTGTCATAATATAATAGAGACAGTAGATATAGCTTGTCTGTCATAATATAATAGAGACAGTAGATCAAGCTGGTCTGTCAAAATATAACAGAGACAGTAGTTCTAGCTGGTCTGTCATAATATAATAGAGACATTAGATCTAGCTGGTCTGTCATAATATAATAGAGACAGTAGATCTAGCTGGTATATTATAATATAATAGAGACAGTAGATCTAGCTGGTATGTCATAATATAATAGAGACAGTAGATCTAGCTGGTCTGTCATAATACAATAGAGACAGTAGATCTAGCTGGTCTGTCATAATATAGACAGTAGATCTAGCTGGTATGTCAAACAATAGAGACAGTAGATCTAGCTGATCTTTCATAATATAATAGCGACTGTAGATCTTGCTGGTCTGTGATAATACAATAGAGACAGTAGATCTTGCTGGTCTGTGATAATACAATAGAGACAGTAGATCTACCTGGTCTGTCATAATATAATAGAGACAGTAGATCAAGCTGGTCTGTCAAAATACAATAGAATCAGTAGATCTACCTGGTCTGTCATAATATAATAGAGACAGTAGATCAAGCTGGTCTGTCATAATATAATAGAGGCAGTAGATCTTGCTGATCTGTCATAATACAATAGAGACAGTAGATCTAGCTGGTATGTCATAATACAATAGAGACAGTAGATCTTGCTGGTCTGTAATAATATAATAGAGACAGTAGATCTAGCTGGTATGTCATAATACAATAGAGACAGTAGATATTGCTGGTCTGTCATAATATAATAGAGACAGTAGATCTAGCTGATCTGTCATAATACAATAGAGACAGTAGATCTAGCTGGTCTGTGATCATACAATAGAGACAGTAGATCTTGCTGGTCTGTGATAATACAATAGAGACAGTAGATCTACCTGGTCTGTCATAATATTATAGAGACAGTAGATCTAGCTGGTCTGTCATAATACAATAGAGACAGTAGATCTACCTGGTCTGTCATAATATAATAGAGACAGTAGATCAAGCTGGTCTGTCAAAATACAATAGAATCAGTAGATCTACCTGGTCTGTCATAATATAATAGAGACAGTAGATCTAGCTGGTCTGTCAAAATACAATAGAGACAGTAGATCTAGCTGGTCTGTCATATTATAATAGAGACAGTAGATCTAGCTGGTCTGTCATAATATAATACAGGCACTAGATCTAGCTGGTCTGTCATAATATAATAGAGACAGTATATCTAGCTGGTCTGTCATAGTATAATAGAGACAGTAGATCTAGCTGGTCTGTCATAATATAATAGAGACAGTAGATCTAGCTGGTCTTTGATAATACAATAGATACAGTAGATCAAGCTGGTCTGTCATAATATAATAGACACAGTCGATCTTGCTGGTCTTTGATAATACAATAGAGACAGTAGATATACCTGGTCTGTCATAATATAATAGAGACAGTAGATCTAGCTGGTCTGTCATAATATAATAGAGACAGTAGATCTAGCTGGTATGTCATATTATAATAGAGACAGTAGATCTAGCTGGTCTGTCATAATATAATAGAGACAGTAGATCTAGCTGGTCTGTCATAATATAATAGAGACAGTAGATCTAGCTGGTCTGTCATAATACAATAGAGACAGTAGATCTAGCTGGTCTGTCATAATATAATAGAGACAGTAGATCTAGCTGGTCTTTGATAATACAATAGATACAGTAGATCAAGCTGGTCTGTCATAATATAATAGACACAGTCGATCTAGCTGGTCTGTCGTAATACAATTGAGACAGTAGATCGAGCTGGTCTGTCATAATACAATAGAGACAGTAGATCTTGCTGGTCTTTGATAATACAATAGAGACAGTAGATATACCTGGTCTGTCATAATATAATAGAGACAGTAGATCTAGCTGGTCTGTCATAATATAATAGAGACAGTAGATCTAGCTGGTATGTCATAATATAATAGAGACAGTAGATCTAGCTGGTCTGTCATAATATAATAGAGACAGTAGATCAAGCTGGTCTGTCAAAATATAACAGAGACAGTAGATCTAGCTGGTCTGTCATAATATAATAGAGACAGTAGATCTACCTGGTCTGTCAAAATATAATAGAGACATTAGATCTAGCTGGTCTGTCATAATATAATAGAGACAGTAGATCTAGCTGGTATGTCATAATATAATAGAGACAATAGATCAAGCTGGTCTGTCAAAATATAACAGAGACAGTAGATCTAGCTGGTCTGTCATAATATAATAGAGACAGTAGATCTACCTGGTCTGTCAAAATATAATAGAGACATTAGATCTAGCTGGTCTGTCAAAATATAATAGAGACAGTAGATCTAGCTGATCTGTCATAATATAATAGAGACAGTAGATCTAGATGGTCTGTCATAATATAATACAGGCAGTAGATCTAGCTGGTCTGTCATAATATAATAGAGACAGTATATCTAGCTGGTCTGTCATAGTATAATAGAGACAGTAGATCTAGCTGGTCTGTCATAATATAATAGAGACAGTAGATCTAGCTGGTCTTTGATAATACAATAGATACAGTAGATCAAGCTGGTCTGTCATAATATAATAGACACAGTCGATCTAGCTGGTCTGTCGTAATACAATTGAGACAGTAGATCGAGCTGGTCTGTCATAATACAATAGAGACAGTAGATCTTGCTGGTCTTTGATAATACAATAGAGACAGTAGATATACCTGGTCTGTCATAATATAATAGAGACAGTAGATCTAGCTGGTCTGTCATAATATAATAGAGACAGTAGATCTAGCTGGTATGTCATAATATAATAGAGACAGTAGATCTAGCTGGTCTGTCATAATATAATAGAGACAGTAGATCAAGCTGGTCTGTCAAAATATAACAGAGACAGTAGATCTAGCTGGTCTGTCATAATATAATAGAGACAGTAGATCTACCTGGTCTGTCAAAATATAATAGAGACATTAGATCTAGCTGGTCTGTCATAATATAATAGAGACAGTAGATCTAGCTGGTATGTCATAATATAATAGAGACAATAGATCAAGCTGGTCTGTCAAAATATAATAGAGACAGTAGATCTAGCTGGTCTGTCATAATATAATAGAGACAGTAGATCTACCTGGTCTGTCAAAATATAATAGAGACATTAGATCTAGCTGGTCTGTCAAAATATAATAGAGACAGTAGATCTAGCTGATCTGTCATAATATAATAGAGACAGTAGATCTAGATGGTCTGTCATAATATAATACAGGCAGTAGATCTAGCTGGTCTGTCATAATATAATAGAGACAGTATATCTAGCTGGTCTGTCATAGTATAATAGAGACAGTAGATCTAGCTGGTCTGTCATAATATAATAGAGACAGTAGATCTAGCTGGTCTGTCATAATATAATAGAGACAGTAGATCTAGCTGGTATGTCAAACAATAGAGACAGTAGATCTTGCTGGTCTTTGATAATACAATAGAGACAGTAGATCTAGCTGGTCTGTCATAATATAATAGAGACAGTAGATCTAGCTGGTATGTCAAACAATAGAGACAGTAGATCTTGCTGGTCTTTGATAATACAATAGATACAGTAGATCTAGCTGGTCTGTCATAATATAATAGAGACAGTATATCTAGCTGGTCTGTCATAGTATAATAGAGACAGTAGATCAAGCTGGTCTGTCAAAATACAATAGAATCAGTAGATCTACCTAGTCTGTCATAATATAATAGAGACAGTAGATCTAGCTGGTCTGTCAAAATACAATAGAGACAGTAGATCTAGCTGGTCTGTCATATTATAATAGAGACAGTAGATCTAGCTGGTCTGTCATAATACAATAGAGACAGTAGATCTAGCTGGTCTGTCATAATACAATAGAGACAGTAGATCTTGCTGGTCTGTGATAATACAATAGAGACAGTAGATCTACCTGGTCTGTCATAATATTATAGAGACAGTAGATCTAGCTGGTCTGTCATAATACAATAGAGACAGTAGATCTACCTGGTCTGTCATAATATAATAGAGACAGTAGATCAAGCTGGTCTGTCAAAATACAATAGAATCAGTAGATCTACCTAGTCTGTCATAATATAATAGAGACAGTAGATCTAGCTGGTCTGTCAAAATACAATAGAGACAGTAGATCTAGCTGGTCTGTCATATTATAATAGAGACAGTAGATCTAGCTGGTCTGTCATAATACAATAGAGACAGTAGATCTTGCTGGTCTTTGATAATACAATAGATACAGTAGATCTAGCTGGTCTGTCATAATATAATAGAGACAGTATATCTAGCTGGTCTGTCATAGTATAATAGAGACAGTAGATCTAGCTGGTCTGTCATAATATAATAGAGACAGTAGATCAAGCTGGTCTGTCAAAATACAATAGAATCAGTAGATCTACCTAGTCTGTCATAATATAATAGAGACAGTAGATGTAGCTGGTCTGTCAAAATACAATAGAGACAGTAGATCTAGCTGGTCTGTCATATTATAATAGAGACAGTAGATCTAGCTGGTCTGTCATAATACAATAGAGACAGTAGATCTAGCTGGTCTGTCATAATACAATAGAGACAGTAGATCTTGCTGGTCTGTGATAATACAATAGAGACAGTAGATCTACCTGGTCTGTCATAATATTATAGAGACAGTAGATCTAGCTGGTCTGTCATAATATAATAGAGACAGTAGATATAGCTTGTCTGTCATAATATAATAGAGACAGTAGATCAAGCTGGTCTGTCAAAATATAACAGAGACAGTAGTTCTAGCTGGTCTGTCATAATATAATAGAGACATTAGATCTAGCTGGTCTGTCATAATATAATAGAGACAGTAGATCTAGCTGGTATATTATAATATAATAGAGACAGTAGATCTAGCTGGTATGTCATAATATAATAGAGACAGTAGATCTAGCTGGTCTGTCATAATATAATAGAGACAGTAGATCAAGCTGGTCTGTCAAAATATAACAGAGACAGTAGATCTAGCTGGTCTGTCATAATATAATAGAGACAGTAGATCTACCTGGTCTGTCAAAATATAATAGAGACATTAGATCTAGCTGGTCTGTCAAAATATAATAGAGACAGTAGATCTAGCTGGTCTGTCATAATATAATAGAGACAGTAGATCTAGCTGGTCTGTCATAATATAATAGAGACAGTAGATCTAGCTGGTCTGTCATAATATAATAGAGACAGTAGATCTAGCTGGTCTGTCATAATATAATAGAGACAGTAGATCTAGCTGGTCTGTCATAATATAATAGAGACAGTAGATCTAGCTGGTCTGTCATAATATAATAGAGACAGTAGATCTAGCTGGTATGTCAAACAATAGAGACAGTAGATCTTGCTGGTCTTTGATAATACAATAGAGACAGTAGATCTAGCTGGTCTGTCATAATATAATAGAGACAGTAGATCTAGCTGGTATGTCAAACAATAGAGACAGTAGATCTTGCTGGTCTTTGATAATACAATAGATACAGTAGATCTAGCTGGTCTGTCATAATATAATAGAGACAGTATATCTAGCTGGTCTGTCATAGTATAATAGAGACAGTAGATCTAGCTGGTCTGTCATAATATAATAGAGACAGTAGATCTAGCTGGTCTGTCATAATATAATAGAGACAGTAGATCTAGCTGGTATGTCAAACAATAGAGACAGTAGATCTTGCTGGTCTTTGATAATACAATAGATTTAGATCTAGCTTCTGTCATTATAATAGAGACAGTAGATCTAGCTGGTCTGTCTTATAGATACTTCATAATAGTCAGTAGATCACTTATGACAACCAGTGGAACAGTAGATCTTGCTGGTCTGTCTTGTTAATATAATAGAGACAGTAGATTATATAATATCCTAGAGACCTTAGATCTAGCTGGTCTGGTATTCAGTGATCTAGGAAGGTGGTCTGTCATAATATAATAGTAGATCTAGTTTTGAATCTAGCTGGTCTGTCTTAATATAATAGAGACAGTAGATCTAGCTGGTCTGTCATAAGTGCCCTAGTTTGACAGTAGATCTGATGAGCCTGGAGGTACTATAATAGAGACAGTGATCCTGTTCCCCTACAATAGAGACAGTAGATCTACCTGGTCTGTCATAATATAATAGAGACAGTAGATCTAGCTGGTCTGTCATAAACTTAGATCTAGGGAAGGTTGAGACACCAGATCTGCGGCGTCTGGATAGTCCTAGGGGTTTAATATAACAGGCAGACAGCCCAGCCAACAGCTGGTCTGCAGTAATCAAGAGGGACATGACAAGTGCCTGTCATAATATAATAGAGACAGTAGATCTAGCTGGTTCCTGTGTGTAGATCTGCTGGTCTGTTGTAATATAATAGAGACAGTAGACAGCTGGTCTGTCATAATAGAGAACGATCAAGGATATAGAGACAGTAGATCTTGCTGGTCTGTCATAATATAATAGAGACACAGATCTAGGTCTGTCAACCGTGATAGAGACAGTAGATCTAGCTGGTCTGTCCTAGAGACAGTCCCGGGAGGAAGAGACAGTAGAGCTCCTGTCATAATATAATAGAGACAGTAGATCTAGCTGGTCTGTCATAATATAATAGAGACAGTAGATCTAGCTGGTCTGCATAATATACCTGGTCTGTCATAATATAATAGAGACAGTAGATCTAGCTGGTCTGTCATAATATAATAGAGACAGAGACAGTGGTCTGTCATATGAATAGAGCCAGTGACTTGGTCTGTATAGCGAAATATAATAGAGACAGTAGATCAGAGCTGGTCTGTCACCAGTGGTGAGTAGATCGCTGGTCTGTCAGGAGACAGTAGATCTAGCTGGTCTGCCATAATATAATAGAGACCTAGATCAGGTAGGTCTGTCAAATCTAGCAGTGGATCTAGCTGGTCTGTCATAATATAATGAGACCATCTAGCTAGATACAGTAGATCTGATGGTTCAGTAGATCTAGCTGGTCTGTCATAATATAATAGAGACAGTAGATCTAGCTGGTCTGTCATAATATAATAGAGAGAGTCTCAGTTGAATGTCATAGATTAGAGACCTAGATCTGAGCTGGTCTGAGAGAGATCATAAGCTGGCCTGTCATAATACGGCAGAGACAAGTAGTTTTGGTCTGAGAATATAATAGAGACAGGATCTACTGGTCTGTCATAATATAATAGAGACAGTAGATCTAGCTGGTCTTTCATAATATAGAGACAGTGCAACTCTGGCTGTCTTGAAGACGGGAATAATAGGACAGTAGATCTAGCTGGTCTGTCATGAGTAGATCTAGCAAAATATAATAGAGACAGTAGATCTAGCTGGTCTGTCATAATATAATAGAGACAGTATATCTAGCTGGTCTGTCATAGTATAATAGAGACAGTAGATCTAGCTGGTCTGTCAAAATACAATAGAATCAGTAGATCTACCTGGTCTGTCATAATATAATAGAGACAGTAGATCTAGCTGGTCTGTCAAAATACGATAGAGACAGTAGATCTAGCTGGTCTGTCATATTATAATAGAGACAGTAGATCTAGCTGGTCTGTCATAATACAATAGAGACAGTAGATCTAGCTGGTCTGTCATAATATAATAGAGACAGTAGATCTAGCTGGTCTTTGATAATACAATAGATACAGTAGATCAAGCTGGTCTGTCATAATATAATAGACACAGTCGATCTAGCTGGTCTGTCGTAATACAATTGAGACAGTAGATCGAGCTGGTCTGTCATAATACAATAGAGACAGTAGATCTTGCTGGTCTTTGATAATACAATAGAGACAGTAGATATACCTGGTCTGTCATAATATAATAGAGACAGTAGATCTAGCTGGTCTGTCATAATATAATAGAGACAGTAGATCTAGCTGGTATGTCATAATATAATAGAGACAGTAGATCTAGGTGGTCTGTCATAATATAATCGAGACAGTAGATCAAGCTGGTCTGTCAAAATATAATAGAGACAGTAGATCTAGCTGGTCTGTCATAATATAATAGAGACAGTAGATCTACCTGGTCTGTCAAAATATAATAGAGACATTAGATCTAGCTGGTCTGTCATAATATAATAGAGACAGTAGATCTAGCTGGTCTGTCATAATATAATAGAGACAATAGATCAAGCTGGTCTGTCAAAATATAATAGAGACAGTAGATCTAGCTGGTCTGTCATAATATAATAGAGACAGTAGATCTACCTGGTCTGTCAAAATATAATAGAGACATTAGATCTAGCTGGTCTGTCAAAATATAATAGAGACAGTAGATCTAGCTGATCTGTCATAATATAATAGAGACAGTAGATCTAGATGGTCTGTCATAATATAATACAGGCAGTAGATCTAGCTGGTCTGTCATAATATAATAGAGACAGTAGATCTAGCTGGTCTGTCATAATATAATAGAGACAGTAGATCTAGCTGGTCTGTCATAATATAATAGAGACAGTAGATCTAGCTGGTCTGTCATAATATAATAGAGACAGTAGATCTAGCTGGTATGTCAAACAATAGAGACAGTAGATCTTGCTGGTCTTTGATAATACAATAGAGACAGTAGATCTAGCTGGTCTGTCATAATATAATAGAGACAGTAGATCTAGCTGGTATGTCAAATATAATAGAGACAGTAGATCTAGCTGGTCTGTCAAAATACAATAGAGACAGTAGATCTAGCTGGTCTGTCATATTATAATAGAGACAGTAGATCTAGCTGGTCTGTCATAATACAATAGAGACAGTAGATCTAGCTGGTCTGTCATAATACAATAGAGACGGTAGATCTTGCTGGTCTGTGATAATACAATAGAGACAGTAGATCTTGCTGGTCTTTGATAATACAATAGATACAGTAGATCTAGCTGGTCTGTCATAATATAATAGAGACAGTAGATCTAGCTGGTATGTCAAACAATAGAGACAGTAGATCTTGCTGGTCTTTGATAATACAATAGAGACAGTAGATCTACCTGGTCTGTCATAATATAATAGAGACAGTAGATCAAGCTCGTCTGTCATAATATAATAGAGACAGTAGATCAAGCTGGTCTGTCATAATATAATAGAGACAGTAGATATAGCTGGTCTGTCATAATATAATAGAGACAGTAGTTCTAGCTGGTCTGTCATAATATAATAGAGACAGTAGATCTAGCTGGTCTGTCATAATATAATAGAGACAGTAGATCTAGCTGGTCTGTCATAATATAATAGAGACAGTAGATCTAGCTGGTCTGTCAAAATAAATAGAGACAGTAGATCTAGCTGGTCTGTCATAATATAATAGAGACAGTAGATCTAGCTGGTCTGTCATAATATAATAGAGACAGTAGATCTAGCTGGTCTGTCATAATATAATAGAGACAGTAGATCTAGCTGGTCTGTCATAATATAATAGAGACAGTAGATCTAGCTGGTCTGTCATAATATAATAGAGACAGTAGATCTAGCTGGTCTGTCAAAATATAATAGAGACAGTAGATCTAGCTGGTCTGTCATAATATAATAGAGACAGTAGATCTAGCTGGTCTGTCATAATATAATAGAGACAGTAGATCTAACAGGTCTGTCATAATATAATAGAGGCAGTAGATCTAGCTGGTCTGTCATAATACAATAGAGACAGTGGATCTAGCTGGTCTGTCATAATATAATAGAGACAGTAGATCTAGCTGGTCTGTCATAATATAATAGAGACAGTAGATCTAGCTGGTCTGTCAAATACAATAGAGACAGTAGATCTTGCTGGTCTTTGATAATACAATAGAGACAGTAGATCTAGCTGGTCTGTCATAATATAATAGAGACAGTAGATCTAGCTGGTCTGTCATAATATAATAGAGACAGTAGATCTAGCTGGTCTGTCATAATACAATAGAGACAGTAGATCTAGCTGGTCTGTCATAATATAATAGAGACAGTAGATCTAGCTGGTCTGTCATAATATAATAGAGACAGTAGATCTAGCTGGTCTGTCATAATATAATAGAGACAGTAGATCTAGCTGGTCTGTCATAATAGAATAGAGACAGTAGATCTAGCTGGTCTGTCATAATACAATAGAGACAGTAGATCTTGCTGGTCTTTCATAATACAATAGAGACAGTAGATCTAGCTGGTCTGTCATAATATAATAGAGACAGTAGATCTAGTTGGTCTGTCATAATATAATAGAGACAGTAGATCTAGCTGGTCTGTCATAATATAATAGAGACAGTAGATCAAGCTGGTCTGTCAAAATATAACAGAGACAGTAGATCTAGCTGATCTTTCATAATATAATAGCGACAGTAGATCTTGCTGGTCTGTGATAATACAATAGAGACAGTAGATCTTGCTGGTCTGTGATAATACAATAGAGACAGTAGATATAGCTGGTCTGTCATAGTATAATAGAGACAGTAGATCAAGCTGGTCTGTCAAAATACAATAGAGACAGTAGATCTACCTGGTCTGTCATAATATAATAGAGACAGTAGATCTAGCTGGTCTGTCAAAATACAATAGAGACAGTAGATCTAGCTGGTCTGTCATAATATAATAGAGACAGTAGATCTAGCTGGTCTGTCATAATATAATAGAGACAGTAGATCTAGCTGGTCTGTCATAATACAATAGAGACAGTAGATCTTGCTGGTCTGTGATAATATAATAGAGACAGTAGATCTAGCTGGTCTGTCATAATATTATAGAGACAGTAGATCTAGCTGGTCTGTCATAATATAATAGAGACAGTAGATCTAGCTGGTCTGTCATAATATAATAGAGACAGTAGATCAAGCTGGTCTGTCAAAATATAATAGAGACAGTAGTTCTAGCTGGTCTGTCATAATATAATAGAGACAGTAGATCTAGCTGGTCTGTCATAATATAATAGAGACAGTAGATCTAGCTGGTATATTATAATATAATAGAGACAATAGATCAAGCTGGTCTGTCAAAATATAATAGAGACAGTAGATCTAGCTGGTCTGTCATAATATAATAGAGACAGTATATCTAGCTGGTCTGTCATAGTATAATAGAGACAGTAGATCTAGCTGGTCTGTCATAATATAATAGAGACAGTAGATCTAGCTGGTCTGTCATAATATAATATAGACAGTAGATCTAGCTGGTATGTCAAACAATAGAGACAGTAGATCTTGCTGGTCTTTGATAATACAATAGAGACAGTAGATCTAGCTGGTCTGTCATAATATAATAGAGACAGTAGATCTAGCTGGTATGTCAAACAATAGAGACAGTAGATCTTGCTGGTCTTTGATAATACAATAGATACAGTAGATCTAGCTGGTCTGTCATAATATAATAGAGACAGTAGATCTAGCTGGTATGTCAAACAATAGAGACAGTAGATCTTGCTGGTCTTTGATAATACAATAGAGACAGTAGATCTACCTGGTCTGTCATAATATAATAGAGACAGTAGATCAAGCTCGTCTGTCAAAATACAATAGAGACAGTAGATCTAGCTGGTCTGTCATAATATAATAGAGACAGTAGATCAAGCTGGTCTGTCATAATATAATAGAGACAGTAGATATAGCTGGTCTGTCATAATATAATAGAGACAGTAGTTCTAGCTGGTCTGTCATAATATAATAGAGACAGTAGATGTAGCTGGTATGTCATAATACAATTGAGACAGTAGATCTACCTGGTCTGTCATAATATAATAGAGACAGTAGATCAAGCTGGTCTTTCAAAATACAATAGAGACAGTAGATATAGCTGGTCTGTCATAATATAATAGAGACAGTAGATATAGCTGGTCTGTCATAATATAATAGAGACAGTAGATTAAGCTGGTCTGTCAAACAATAGAGACAGTAGATCTAGCTGGTCTGTCATAATATAATAGAGACAGTAGATCTAGCCGATCTGTCATAATACCATACAGACAGTAGATCTAGCTGGTCTGTCAAAATACAATAGAGACAGTAGATCTTGCTGGTCTTTGATAATACAATAGAGACAGTAGATCTAGCTGGTCTGTCATAATATAATAGAGACAGTAGATCTAGCCGATCTGTCATAATACAATAGAGACAGTAGATCTAGCTGGTCTGTCATAATACAATAGAGACAGTATAGCTAGCTGGTCTGTCAAAATATAATAGAGACAGTAGATCTAGCTGGTCTGTCATAATATAATAGAGACAGTAGATCTAGCTGGTATGTCATACAATAGAGACAGTAGCTCTAGCTGGTCTGTCATAATATAATAGAGACAGTAGATCTAGCTGGTCTGTCATAATACAATTGAGACAGTAGATCTAGCTGGTCTGTCATAATACAATAGAGACAGTAGATCTTGCTGGTCTTTGATAATACAATAGAGACAGTAGATCTACCTGGTCTGTCATAATATAATAGAGACAGTAGATCTAGCTGGTCTGTCATAATATAATAGAGACAGTAGATCTACCTGGTCTGTCATAATATAATAGAGACAGTAGATCAAGCTCGTCTGTCATAATATAATAGAGACAGTAGATCAAGCTGGTCTGTCATAATATAATAGAGACAGTAGATATAGCTGGTCTGTCATAATATAATAGAGACAGTAGTTCTAGCTGGTCTGTCATAATATAATAGAGACAGTAGATGTAGCTGGTATGTCATAATACAATTGAGACAGTAGATCTACCTGGTCTGTCATAATATAATAGAGACAGTAGATCAAGCTGGTCTTTCAAAATACAATAGAGACAGTAGATATAGCTGGTCTGTCATAATATAATAGAGACAGTAGATATAGCTGGTCTGTCATAATATAATAGAGACAGTAGATTAAGCTGGTCTGTCAAACAATAGAGACAGTAGATCTAGCTGGTCTGTCATAATATAATAGAGACAGTAGATCTAGCCGATCTGTCATAATACCATACAGACAGTAGATCTAGCTGGTCTGTCAAAATACAATAGAGACAGTAGATCTTGCTGGTCTTTGATAATACAATAGAGACAGTAGATCTAGCTGGTCTGTCATAATATAATAGAGACAGTAGATCTAGCCGATCTGTCATAATACAATAGAGACAGTAGATCTAGCCGATCTGTCATAATACAATAGAGACAGTATAGCTAGCTGGTCTGTCAAAATATAATAGAGACAGTAGATCTAGCTGGTCTGTCATAATATAATAGAGACAGTAGATCTAGCTGGTATGTCATACAATAGAGACAGTAGCTCTAGCTGGTCTGTCATAATATAATAGAGACAGTAGATCTAGCTGGTCTGTCATAATACAATAGAGACAGTAGATCTAGCTGGTCTGTCATAATACAATAGAGACAGTAGATCTTGCTGGTCTTTGATAATACAATAGAGACAGTAGATCTACCTGGTCTGTCATAATATAATAGAGACAGTAGATCAAGCTGGTCTGTCATAATATAATAGAGACAGTAGATCTAGCTGGTCTGTCATAATATAATAGAGACAGTAGATCAAGCTGGTCTGTCAAAATATAATAGAGACAGTAGATCTAGCTGGTCTGTCATAATATAATAGAGACAGTAGATCTAGCTGGTCTGTCATAATATAATAGAGACAGTAGATCTAGCTGGTCTGTCATAATATAATAGAGACAGTAGATCTAGCTGGTCTGTCATAATATAGACAGTAGATCTAGCTGGTATGTCAAACAATAGAGACAGTAGATCTAGCTGATCTTTCATAATATAATAGCGACAGTAGATCTTGCTGGTCTGTGATAATACAATAGAGACAGTAGATCTTGCTGGTCTGTGATAATACAATAGAGACAGTAGATATAGCTGGTCTGTCATAATATAATAGAGACAGTAGATATAGCTGGTCTGTCATAATATAATAGAGACAGTAGATTAAGCTGGTCTGTCAAACAATAGAGACAGTAGATCTAGCTGGTCTGTCATAATATAATAGAGACAGTAGATCTAGCCGATCTGTCATAATACCATACAGACAGTAGATCTAGCTGGTCTGTCAAAATACAATAGAGACAGTAGATCTTGCTGGTCTTTGATAATACAATAGAGACAGTAGATCTAGCTGGTCTGTCATAATATAATAGAGACAGTAGATCTAGCCGATCTGTCATAATACAATAGAGACAGTAGATCTAGCCGATCTGTCATAATACAATAGAGACAGTATAGCTAGCTGGTCTGTCAAAATATAATAGAGACAGTAGATCTAGCTGGTCTGTCATAATATAATAGAGACAGTAGATCTAGCTGGTATGTCATACAATAGAGACAGTAGCTCTAGCTGGTCTGTCATAATATAATAGAGACAGTAGATCTAGCTGGTCTGTCATAATACAATTGAGACAGTAGATCTAGCTGGTCTGTCATAATACAATAGAGACAGTAGATCTTGCTGGTCTTTGATAATACAATAGAGACAGTAGATCTACCTGGTCTGTCATAATATAATAGAGACAGTAGATCAAGCTGGTCTGTCATAATATAATAGAGACAGTAGATCTAGCTGGTCTGTCATAATATAATAGAGACAGTAGATATAGCTGGTCTGTCATAATATAATAGAGACAGTAGATCAAGCTGGTCTGTCAAAATATAACAGAGACAGTAGATCTAGCTGATCTGTCATAATATAATAGAGACAGTAGATCTAGCTGATCTGTCATAATACAATAGAGACAGTAGATCTAGCTGGTCTGTCATAATACAATAGAGACAGTAAATCTAGCTGGTCTGTCATAATATAGACAGTAGATCTAGCTGGTATGTCAAACAATAGAGACAGTAGATCTAGCTGATCTTTCATAATATAATAGCGACAGTAGATCTTGCTGGTCTGTGATAATACAATAGAGACAGTAGATCTACCTGGTCTGTCATAATATAATAGAGACAGTAGATCACGCTGGTCTGTCAAAATACAATAGAATCAGTAGATCTACCTAGTCTGTCATAATATAATAGAGACAGTAGATCTAGCTGGTCTGTCAAAATACAATAGAGACAGTAGATCTAGCTGGTCTGTCATATTATAATAGAGACAGTAGATCTAGCTGGTCTGTCATAATACAATAGAGACAGTAGATCTAGCTGGTCTGTCATAATACAATAGAGACGGTAGATCTTGCTGGTCTGTGATAATACAATAGAGACAGTAGATCTACCTGGTCTGTCATAATATTATAGAGACAGTAGATCTAGCTGGTCTGTCATAATATAATAGAGACAGGAGATATAGCTTGTCTGTCATAATATAATAGAGACAGTAGTTCTAGCTGGTCTGTCATAATATAATAGAGACATTAGATCTAGCTGGTCTGTCATAATATAATAGAGACAGTAGATCTAGCTGGTATGTCATAATATAATAGAGACAATAGATCAAGCTGGTCTGTCAAAACATAATAGAGACAGTAGATCTAGCTGATCTGTCATAATATAATAGAGACAGTAGATCTAGATGGTCTGTCATAATATAATACAGGCAGTAGATCTAGCTGGTCTGTCATAATATAATAGAGACAGTATATCTAGCTGGTCTGTCATAATACAATAGAGACAGTAGATCTTGCTGGTCTTTGATAATACAATAGAGACAGTAGATCTACCTGGTCTGTCATAATATAATAGAGACAGTAGATCAAGCTGGTCTGTCATAATATAATAGAGACAGTAGATCTAGCTGGTCTGTCATAATATAATAGAGACAGTAGATCAAGCTGGTCTGTCAAAATATAACAGAGACAGTAGATCTAGCTGATCTGTCATAATATAATAGAGACAGTAGATCTAGCTGATCTGTCATAATACAATAGAGACAGTAGATCTAGCTGGTCTGTCATAATACAATAGAGACAGTAGATCTAGCTGGTCTGTCATAATATAGACAGTAGATCTAGCTGGTATGTCAAACAATAGAGACAGTAGATCTAGCTGATCTTTCATAATATAATAGCGACAGTAGATCTTGCTGGTCTGTGATAATACAATAGAGACAGTAGATCTTGCTGGTCTGTGATAATACAATAGAGACAGTAGATATACCTGGTCTGTCATAATATAATAGAGACAGTAGATCAAGCTGGTCTGTCAAAATACAATAGAATCAGTAGATCTACCTGGTCTGTCATAATATAATAGAGACAGTAGATCAAGCTGGTCTGTCATAATATAATAGAGGCAGTAGATCTTGCTGATCTGTCATAATACAATAGAGGCAGTAGATCTTGCTGATCTGTCATAATACAATAGAGACAGTAGATCTAGCTGGTATGTCATAATACAATAGAGACAGTAGATCTTGCTGGTCTGTCATAATATAATAGAGACAGTAGATCTAGCTGATCTGTCATAATACAATAGAGACAGTAGATCTACCTGGTCTGTCATAATATAATAGAGACAGTAGATCAAGCTGGTCTGTCAAAATACAATAGAATCAGTAGATCTACTTAGTCTGTCATAATATAATAGAGACAGTAGATCTAGCTGGTCTGTCAAAATACAATAGAGACAGTAGATCTACCTGGTCTGTCATAATATTATAGAGACAGTAGATCTAGCTGGTCTGTCATAATACAATAGAGACCGTAGATCTACCTGGTCTGTCATAATATAATAGAGACAGTAGATCAAGCTGGTCTGTCAAAATACAATAGAATCAGTAGATCTACTTAGTCTGTCATAATATAATAGAGACAGTAGATCTAGCTGGTCTGTCAAAATACAACAGAGACAGTAGATCTAGCTGGTCTGTCATATTATAATAGAGACAGTAGATCTAGCTGGTCTGTCATAATACAATAGAGACAGTAGATCTAGCTGGTCTGTCATAATACAATAGAGACGGAAGATCTTGCTGGTCTGTGATAATACAATAGAGACAGTAGATATAGCTTGTCTGTCATAATATAATAGAGACAGTAGATCAAGCTGGTCTGTCAAAATATAACAGAGACAGTAGTTCTAGCTGGTCTGTCATAATATAATAGAGACAGTAGATCTAGCTGGTATGTCATAATATAATAGAGACAATAGATCAAGCTGGTCTGTCAAAATATAATAGAGACAGTAGATCTAGCTGATCTGTCATAATATAATAGAGACAGTAGATCTAGATGGTCTGTCATAATATAATACAGGCAGTATATCTAGCTGGTCTGTCATAGTATAATAGAGACAGTAGATCTAGCTGGTCTGTCATAATATAATAGAGACAGTAGATCTAGCTGGTATGTCAAACAATAGAGACAGTAGATCTTGCTGGTCTTTGATAATACAATAGATACAGTAGATCAAGCTGGTCTGTCATAATATAATAGACACAGTCGATCTAGCTGGTCTGTCGTAATACAATTGAGACAGTAGATCTAGCTGGTCTGTCATAATACAATAGAGACAGTAGATCTTGCTGGTCTTTGATAATACAATAGAGACAGTAGATCTTGCTGGTCTTTGATAATACAATAGAGACAGTAGATCAAGCATGTCTGTCAAAATACAATAGAACCAGTAGATCTAGCTGATCTGTCATAATATAATAGAGACAGTAGATCTTGCTGGTCTTTGATAATACAATAGACACAGTTGATCTAGCTGGTCTGTCGTAATACAATTGAGACAGTAGATCTAGCTGGTCTGTCATAATACAATAGAACCAGTAGATCTACCTGGTCTGTCATAATATAATAGAGACAGTAGATCAAGCTCGTCTGTCAAAATACAATAGAGACAGTAGATCTAGCTGGTATGTCATAATACAATTGAGACAGTAGATCTAGCTGGTCTGTCATAATATAATAGAGACAGTAGATCAAGATGATCTGTCAAAATACAATAGAGACAGTAGATATAGCTGGTCTGTCATAATATAATAGAGACAGTAGATATAGCTGGTCTGTCATAATATAATAGAGACAGTAGATATAGCTGGTCTGTCATAATATAATAGAGACAGTAGATCTAGCCGATCTGTCATAATACAATAGAGACAGTAGATCTAGCCGATCTGTCATAATACAATAGAGACAGTAGATCTACCTGGTCTGTCATAATATAATAGAGACAGTAGATCAAGCTCGTCTGTCAAAATACAATAGAGACAGTAGATCTAGCTGGTCTGTCATAATATAATAGAGACAGTAGATCTAGCTGGTATGTCATACAATAGAGACAGTAGCTCTAGCTGGTCTGACATAATACAATAGAACCAGTAGATCTACCTGGTCTGTCATAATATAATAGAGACAGTAGATCAAGCTCGTCTGTCAAAATACAATAGAGACAGTAGATCTAGCTGGTCTGTCATAATATAATAGAGACAGTAGATCAAGCTGGTCTGTCAAAATACAATAGAGACAGTAGATCTAGCTGGTCTGTCATAATATAATAGAGACAGTAGATATAGCTGGTCTGTCATAATATAATAGAGACAGTAGATGTAGCTGGTATGTCATAATACAATTGAGACAGTAGATCTACCTGGTCTGTCATAATATAATAGAGACAGTAGATCAAGATGATCTGTCAAAATACAATAGAGACAGTAGATATAGCTGGTCTGTCATAATATAATAGAGACAGTAGATATAGCTGGTCTGTCATAATATAATAGAGACAGTAGATATAGCCGGTCTGTCATAATATAATAGAGACAGTAGATCTAGCCGATCTGTCATAATACAATAGAGACAGTAGATCTAGCCGATCTGTCATAATACAATAGAGACAGTAGATCTAGCTGGTCTGTCAAAATATAATAGAGACAGTAGATCTATCTGGTCTGTCATAATATAATAGAGACAGTAGCTCTAGCTGGTATGTCATACAATAGAGACAGTAGCTCTAGCTGGTCTGACATAATATAATAGAGACAGTAGCTCTAGCTGGTCTGACATAATATAATAGAGACAGTAGATCTAGCTGGTCTGTCATAATACAATAGAGACAGTAGATCTACCTGGTCTGTCATAATATAATAGAGACAGTAGATCAAGCTGGTCTGTCATAATATAATAGAGACAGTAGATCTAGCTGGTCTGTCATAATAGAATTGAGACAGTAGATCTAGCTGGTCTGTCATAATACAATAGAGACAGTAGATCTTGCTGGTCTTTGATAATACAATAGAGACAGTAGATCTACCTGGTCTGTGATAATATAATAGAGCCAGTAGATCTAGCTGGTCTGTCATAATATAATAGAGACAGTAGATCTAGCTGGTCTGTCATAATACAATAGAGACAGTAGATCTAGCTGGTATGTCATACAATAGAGACAGTAGATCTAGCTGGTCTGTCATAATATTATAGAGACAGTAGATCTAGCTGGTATGTCATACAATAGAGACAGTAAATCTAGCTGGTCTGTCATAATATAGAGACAGTAGATCTAGCTGGTCTGTCATAATACAATAGAGACAGTAGATCTAGCTGGTCTGTCATACAATAGAGACAGTAGATCTAGCTGGTCTGTCATAATATAGAGACAGTAGATCTAGCTGGTCTGTCATAATATAATAGAGACAGTAGTTCTAGCTGGTCTGTCATAATACAATAGAGACAGTAGATCTAGCTGGTCTGTCATAATAGAATTGAGACAGTAGATCTAGCTGGTCTGTCATAATACAATAGAGACAGTAGATCTTGCTGGTCTTTGATAATACAATAGAGACAGTAGATCTACCTGGTCTGTGATAATATAATAGAGACAGTAGATCTAGCTGGTCTGTCATAATATAATAGAGACAGTAGATCTAGCTGTTCTGTCATAATACAATAGAGACAGTAGATCTAGCTGGTATGTCATACAATAGAGACAGTAGATCTAGCTGGTCTGTCATAATATTATAGAGACAGTAGATCTAGCTGGTATGTCATACAATAGAGACAGTAAATCTAGCTGGTCTGTCATAATACAATAGAGACAGTAGATCTAGCTGGTCTGTCATACAATAGAGACAGTAGATCTAGCTGGTCTCTCATAATATAGAGAGAGTAGATCTAGCTGGTCTGTCATATTATAATAGAGACAGTAGATCTAGCTGGTCTGTCATAATACAATAGAAACAGTAGATCCAGCTGGTCTGTCAAAATATAATAGAAACAGTAGATCCAGCTGGTCTGTCAAAATATAATAGAGACAGTAGATCTAGATGGTCTGTCATAATATAATAGAGACAGTAGATCTAGCTGGTCTGTCATAATATAATAGAGACAGTAGATCTAGCTGGTCTGTCATAATATAATAGAAACAGTAGATCTAGCTGGTCTGTCATAATATAATAGAGACAGTAGATCTAGCTAGTCTTTCATAATATAATAGCGACAGTAGATATAGCTGGTCTGTCATAATATAATAGAGACAGTAGATCAAGCTGGTCTGTCATAATATAATAGAGACATTAGATCTAGCTGCTATGTCATAATACAATTGAGACAGATCTAGCTGGTCTGTCATAATACAATAGAGGCAGTAGATATTGCTGGTCTGTCATAATATAATAGAGACAGTAGATCTAGCTAGTCTTTCATAATATAATAGCGACAGTAGATATAGCTGGTCTGTCATAATATAATAGAGACAGTAGATCAAGCTGGTCTGTCATAATATAATAGAGACATTAGATCTAGCTGCTATGTCATAATACAATTGAGACAGATCTAGCTGGTCTGTCATAATACAATAGAGGCAGTAGATATTGCTGGTCTGTCATAATATAATAGAGACAGTAGATATAGCTGGTCTGTCATAATATAATAGAGACAGTAGATATAGCTGGTCTGTCATAATATAATAGAGACAGTAGATCAAGCTGGTCTGTCAAAATATAATAGAGACAGTAGATCTAGCTGGTCTGTCATAATACAATTGAGACAGTAGATCTAGCTGGTCTGTCATAATACAATAGAGACAGTAGATGTAGCTGGTATGTCATAATACAATTGAGACAGTAGATCTACCTGGTCTGTCATAATATAATAGAGACAGTAGATCAAGCTGGTCTGTCAAAATACAATAGAGACAGTAGATATAGCTGGTCTGTCATAATATAATAGAGACAGTAGATATAGCTGGTCTGTCATAATATAATAGAGACAGTAGATATAGCTGGTCTGTCATAATATAATAGAGACAGTAGATTAAGCTGGTCTGTCAAACAATAGAGACAGTAGATCTAGCTGGTCTGTCATAATATAATAGAGACAGTAGATCTAGCCGATCTGTCATAATACAATAGAGACAGTAGATCTAGCCGATCTGTCATAATACAATAGAGACAGTAGATTTAGCTGGTCTGTCAAAATATAATAGAGACAGTAGATCTAGCTGGTCTGTCATAATATAATAGAGACAGTAGATCTAGCTGGTATGTCATACAATAGAGACAGTAGCTCTCGCTGGTCTGACATAATATAATAGAGACAGTAGATCTAGCTGGTCTGTCATAATACAATAGAGACAGTAGATCTACCTGGTCTGTCATAATATAATAGAGACAGTAGATCAAGCTGGTCTGTCATAATATAATAGAGACAGTAGATCTAGCTGGTCTGTCATAATAGAATTGAGACAGTAGATCTAGCTGGTCTGTCATAATACAATAGAGACAGTAGATCTTGCTGGTCTTTGATAATTCAATAGAGACAGTAGATCTACCTGGTCTGTGATAATATAATAGAGACAGTAGATCTAGCTGGTCTGTCATAATACAATAGAGACAGTAGATCTTGCTGGTCTTTGATAATACAATAGAGACAGTAGATCTACCTGGTCTGTCATAATATAATAGAGACAGTAGATCAAGCTGGTCTGTCATAATATAATAGAGACAGTAGATCTAGCTGGTCTGTCATAATACAATAGAGACAGTAGATCTACCTGGTCTGTCATAATATAATAGAGACAGTAGATATAGCTGGTGTGTCATAATATAATAGAGACAGTAGATCTACCTGGTCTGTCATAATACAATAGAGACAGTAGATCCAGCTGGTATGTCATACAATAGAGACAGTAGATCTAGCTGGTCTTTCATAATATAATAGCGACAGTAGATCTAGCTGGTCTGTCATAATATTATAGAGACAGTAGATCTAGCTTGTATGTCATACAATAGAGACAGTAGATCTAGCTGGTCTGTCATAATATAGAGACAGTAGATCTAGCTGGTCTGTCATAATACAATAGAAACAGTAGATCCAGCTGGTCTGTCAAAAATATAATAGAGACAGTAGATCTAGCTGGTCTGTCATAATATAATAGAGACAGTATATCTAGCTGGTCTGTCATAATATAATAGAGACAGTAGATCTAGCTGGTATGTCAAACAAAAGCGACAGTAGATATAGCTGGTCTGTCATACAATAGAGACAGTAGATCTAGCTGGTCTGTCATAATATAATAGAGACAGTAGATCTAGCTGGTCTGTCATATTATAATAGAGACAGTAGATCTAGCTGGTCTGTCATAATACAATAGAAACAGTAGATCTAGCTGGTCTGTCAAAATATAATAGAGAAAGTAGATCTAGCTGGTCTGTCATAATACAATAGAGACAGTAGAGCTACCTCGTCTGTCATAATACAATAGAGACAGTAGATCTAGCTGGTATGTCATACAATAGAGACAGTAGATCTACCTGGTCTGTCATAATATAATAGAGACAGTAGATCAAGCTGGTCTGTCAAAATACAATAGAGACAGTAGATATAGCTGGTCTGTCATAATATAATAGAGACAGTAGATATAGCTGGTCTGTCATAATATAATAGAGACAGTAGATATAGCTGGTCTGTCATAATATAATAGAGACAGTAGATTAAGCTGGTCTGTCAAACAATAGAGACAGTAGATCTAGCTGGTCTGTCATAATATAATAGAGACAGTAGATCTAGCCGATCTGTCATAATACAATAGAGACAGTAGATCTAGCCGATCTGTCATAATACAATAGAGACAGTAGATCTAGCTGGTCTGTCAAAATATAATAGAGACAGTAGATCTAGCTGGTCTGTCATAATATAATAGAGACAGTAGATCTAGCTGGTATGTCATACAATAGAGACAGTAGCTCTAGCTGGTCTGACATAATATAATAGAGACAGTAGATCTAGCTGGTCTGTCATAATATAATAGAGACAGTAGATCAAGCTGGTCTGTCATAATATAATAGAGACAGTAGATCTAGCTGGTCTGTCATAATAGAATTGAGACAGTATATCTAGCTGGTCTGTCATAATACAATAGAGACAGTAGATCTTGCTGGTCTTTGATAATACAATAGAGACAGTAGATCTACCTGGTCTGTGATAATATAATAGAGACAGTAGATCTAGCTGGTCTGTCATAATACAATAGAGACAGTAGATCTTGCTGGTCTTTGATAATACAATAGAGACAGTAGATCTACCTGGTCTGTCATAATATAATAGAGACAGTAGATCAAGCTGGTCTGTCATAATATAATAGAGACAGTAGATCTAGCTGGTCTGTCATAATACAATAGAGACAGTAGATCTACCTGGTCTGTCATAATATAATAGAGACAGTAGATATAGCTGGTGTGTCATAATATAATAGAGACAGTAGATCTACCTGGTCTGTCATAATACAATAGAGACAGTAGATCCAGCTGGTATGTCATACAATAGAGACAGTAGATCTAGCTGGTCTTTCATAATATAATAGTGACAGTAGATCTAGCTGGTCTGTCATAATATTATAGAGACAGTAGATCTAGCTGGTCTGTCATAATATAGAGACAGTAGATCTAGCTGGTCTGTCATAATATAGAGACAGTAGATCTAGCTGGTCTGTCATAATACAATAGAAACAGTAGATCCAGCTGGTCTGTCAAAATATAATAGAGACAGTAGATCTAGCTGGTCTGTCATAATATAATAGAGACAGTAGATCTAGCTGGTCTGTCATAATATAATAGAGACAGTAGATCTAGCTGGTCTGTCATAATATAATAGAGACAGTAGATCTAGCTGGTCTGTCATAATATAATAGAGACAGTAGATCTAGCTGGTCTGTCAAAATATAATAGAGACAGTAGATCTAGCTGGTCTGTCATAATATAATAGAGACAGTAGATCTAGCTGGTCTGTCATAATATAATAGAGACAGTAGATCTAGCTGGTCTGTCATAATATAATAGAGACAGTAGATCTAGCTGGTCTGTCATAATACAATAGAGACAGTAGATCTAGCTGGTCTGTCATAATATAATAGAGACAGTAGATCTAGCTGGTCTGTCATAATATAATAGAGACAGTAGATCTAGCTGGTCTGTCATAATATAATAGAGACAGTAGATCTAGCTGGTATGTCATACAATAGAGACAGTAGATCTAGCTGGTCTGTCATAATATTATAGAGACAGTAGATCTAGCTGGTCTGTCATAATATAATAGAGACAGTAGATCTAGCTGGTCTGTCATAATATAATAGAGACAGTAGATCTAGCTGGTCTGTCATAATATAATAGAGACAGTAGATCTAGCTGGTCTGTCAAAATATAATAGAGACAGTAGATCTAGCTGGTCTGTCATAATATAATAGAGACAGTAGATCTAGCTGGTCTGTCATACAATAGAGACAGTAGATCTAGCTGGTCTGTCATAATATAATAGAGACAGTAGATCTAGCTGGTATGTCATACAATAGAGACAGTAGATCTAGCTGGTCTGTCATAATATAATAGATACAGTAGATCTAGCTGGTCTGTCATAATATAATCGAGACAGTAGATCTAGCTGGTCGGTCATATTATAGAGACAGTAGATCTAGCTGGTCTGTCATATTATAGAGACAGTAGATCTAGCTGGTATGTCATACAATAGAGACAGTAGATCTAGCTGGTCTGTCATAATACAATAGAGACAGTAGATCTAGCTGGTCTGTCATAATATAATAGAAACAGTAGATCTAGCTGGTCTGTCATAATATAATAGAGACAGTAGATCTTGCTGGTCTGTGATAATACAATAGAGACAGTAGATCTAGCTGGTCTGTCATAATATAATAGAGACAGTAGATCTAGCTGGTCTGTCATAATATAACAGAGACAGTAGATCTAGCTGGTCTGTCATAATATAATAGAGACAGTAGATCTAGCTGGTCTGTCATAATATAATAGAGACAGTAGATCTAGCTGGTCTGTCATAATATAATAGAGACAGTAGATCTAGCTGGTCTGTCATAATACAATAGAGACAGTAGATCTAGCTGGTCTGTCATAATATAATAGAGACAGTAGATCTAGCTGGTCTGTCATAATATAATAGAGACAGTAGATCTAGCTGGTCTGTCATAATATAATAGAGACAGTAGATCTAGCTGGTATGTCATACAATAGAGACAGTAGATCTAGCTGGTCTGTCATAATATAATAGAGACAGTAGATCTAGCTGGTCTGTCATAATACAATAGAGACAGTAGATATAGCTGGTCTGTCATAATATAATAGAGACAGTAGATCTAGCTGGTCTGTCATAATATAATAGAGACAGTAGATCTAGCTGGTCTGTCATAATACAATAGAGACAGTAGATCTAGCTGGTCTGTCAAAATATAATAGAGACAGTAGATCTAGCTGGTCTGTCATAATATAATAGAGACAGTAGATCTAGCTGGTCTGTCATAATATAATAGAGACAGTAGATCTAGCTGGTCTGTCATAGATATATAATAGAGACAGTAGATCTAGCTGGTCTGTCATAATATAATAGAGACAGTAGATCTAGCTGGTCTGTCATAATATAATAGAGACAGTAGATCTAGCTGGTCTGTCATAATATAATAGAGACAGTAGATCTAGCTGGTCTGTCAAAATATAATAGAGACAGTAGATCTAGCTGGTCTGTCATACAATAGAGACAGTAGATCTAGCTGGTCTGTCATAATATAATAGAGACAGTAGATCTAGCTGGTATGTCATACAATAGAGACAGTAGATCTAGCTGGTCTGTCAAACAATAGAGACAGTAAATCTAGCTGGTCTGTCATAATACAATAGAGACAGTAGATCTAGCTGGTCTGTCAAAATATAATAGAGACAGTAGATCTAGCTGGTCTGTCATAATATAATAGAGACAGTAGATCTAGCTGGTCTGTCATAATATTATAGAGACAGTAGATCTAGCTGGTCTGTCATAATACAATAGAGACAGTAGATCTAGCTGGTCTGTCATAATATAATAGAGACAGTAGATCTAGCTGGTCTGTCATATTATAATAGAGACAGTAGATCTAGCTGGTCTGTCATAATACAATAGAGACAGTAGATCTAGCTGGTATGTCATACAATAGAGACAGTAGATCTAGCTGGTCTGTCATAATATTATAGAGACAGTAGATCTAGCTGGTATGTCATACAATAGAGACAGTAAATCTAGCTGGTCTGTCATAATACAATAGAGACAGTAGATCTAGCTGGTCTGTCATACAATAGAGACAGTAGATCTAGCTGGTCTGTCATAATATAGAGACAGTAGATCTAGCTGGTCTGTCATATTATAATAGAGACAGTAGATCTAGCTGGTCCTTCATAATACAATAGAAACAGTAGATCCAGCTGGTCTGTCAAAATATAATAGAGACAGTAGATCTAGCTGGTCTGTCATAATATAATAGAGACAGTAGATCTAGCTGGTCTGTCATAATATAATAGAGACAGTAGATCTAGCTGGTCTGTCATATTATAATAGAGACAGTAGATCTAGCTGGTCTGTCATAATACAATAGAAACAGTAGATCTAGCTGGTCTGTCAAAATATAAGAGAGATAGTAGATCTAGCTGGTCTGTCAAAATATAATAGAGACAGTAGATCTAGCTGGTCTGTCATAATATAATAGAGACAGTAGATCTAGCTGGTATGTCATACAATAGAGACAGTAGATCTAGCTGGTCTGTCATAATATAATAGAGACAGTAGATCTAGCTAGTCTTTCATAATATAATAGCGACAGTAGATATAGCTGGTCTGTCATAATATAATAGAGACAGTAGATCAAGCTGGTCTGTCATAATATAATAGAGACATTAGATCTAGCTGCTATGTCATAATACAATTGAGACAGATCTAGCTGGTCTGTCATAATACAATAGAGGCAGTAGATATTGCTGGTCTGTCATAATATAATAGAGACAGTAGATATAGCTGGTCTGTCATAATATAATAGAGACAGTAGATCATAGCTGGTCTGTCATAATATAATAGAGACAGTAGATCTAGCTGGTCTGTCAAAATATAATAGAGACAGTAGATCTAGCTGGTCTGTCATAATATAATAGAGACAGTAGATCTAGCTGGTCTGTCATAATATAATAGAGACAGTAGATCTAGCTGGTCTGTCATAATATAATAGAGACAGTAGATCTAGCTGGTCTGTCATAATATAATAGAGACAGTAGATCTACCTGGTCTGTCATAATATAATAGAGACAGTAGATCAAGCTGGTCTGTCATAATATAATAGAGACAGTAGATCTAGCTGGTCTGTCATAATATAATAGAGACAGTAGATCTAGCTGGTCTGTCATAATATAATAGAGACAGTAGATCTAGCTGGTCTGTCATAATATAATAGAGACAGTAGATCTACCTGGTCTGTCATAGTATAATAGAGACAGTAGATCTAGCTGGTCTGTCATAATATAATAGAGACAGTAGATCTAGCTGGTCTGTCATAATACAATAGAGACAGTAGATCTAGCTGGTCTGTCATAATACAATAGAGACAGTAGATCTAGCTGGTCTGTCATAATACAATAGAGACAGTAGATCTACCTGGTCTGTCATAATACAATAGAGACAGTAGATCTAGCTGGTCTGTCATAATATAATAGAGACAGTAGATCTAGCTGGTCTGTCAAAATATAATAGAGACAGTAGATCTAGCTGGTCTGTCATAATATAATAGAGACAGTAGATCTAGCTGGTCTGTCATAATATAATAGAGACAGTAGATCTAGCTGGTCTGTCATAATATAATAGAGACAGTAGATCTAGCTGGTCTGTCATAATACAATAGAGACAGTAGATCCAGCTGGTATGTCATATAATAGAGACAGTAGATCTAGCTGGTCTTTCATAATATAATAGAGACAGTAGATCTAGCTGGTCTGTCATAATATTATAGAGACAGTAGATCTAGCTTGTATGTCATACAATAGAGACAGTAGATCTAGCTGGTCTGTCATAATATAGAGACAGTAGATCTAGCTGGTCTGTCATAATACAATAGAGACAGTAGATCCAGCTGGTCTGTCAAAATATAATAGAGACAGTAGATCTAGCTGGTCTGTCATAATATTATAGAGACAGTAGATCTAGCTGGTCTGTCATAATATAATAGAGACAGTAGATCTAGCTGGTCTGTCAAACAATAGAGACAGTAGATCTAGCTGGTCTGTCATAATATAATAGAGACAGTAGATCTAGCTGGTCTGTCAAAATATAATAGAGACAGTAGATCTAGCTGGTCTGTCATAATATAATAGAGACAGTAGATCTAGCTGGTCTGTCATAATACAATAGAGACAGTAGATCTAGCTGGTCTGTCAAATAAATAGAGACAGTAGATCTAGCTGGTCTGTCATAATACAATAGAGACAGTAGATCTAGCTGGTCTGTCATAATATAATAGAGACAGTAGATCTAGCTGGTCTGTCATAATATAATAGAGACAGTAGATCTAGCTGGTCTGTCATAATACAATAGAGACAGTAGATCTAGCTGGTCTGTCATAATATAATAGAGACAGTAGATCTAGCTGGTCTGTCATAATACAATAGAGACAGTAGATCTAGCTGGTCTGTCATAATACAATAGAGACAGTAGATCTAGCTGGTCTGTCAAAATATAATAGAGACAGTAGATCTAGCTGGTCTGTCATAATATAATAGAGACAGTAGATCTCGCTGGTATGTCATATAATAGAGACAGTAGATCTAGCTGGTCTGTCATAATATAATAGAGACAGTAGATCTTGCTGGTCTGTCATAATACAATAGAGACAGTAGATCTAGCTGGTCTGTCATAATATAATAGAGACAGTAGATCTAGCTGGTCTGTCATAATATAATAGAGACAGTAGATATAGCTGGTCTGTCATAATATAATAGAGACAGTAGATCTAGCTGGTCTGTCATAATACAATAGAGACAGTAGATCCAGCTGGTATGTCATACATATAGAGACAGTAGATCTAGCTGGTCTTTCATAATATAATAGAGACAGTAGATCTAGCTGGTCTGTCATAATATTATAGAGACAGTAGATCTAGCTGGTCTGTCATACAATAGAGACAGTAGATCTAGCTGGTCTGTCATAATATAGAGACAGTAGATCTAGCTGGTCTGTCATAATACAATAGAAACAGTAGATCTAGCTGGTCTGTCAAAATATAATAGAGACAGTAGATCTAGCTGGTCTGTCATAATATAATAGAGACAGTAGATCTAGCTGGTCTGTCATAATATAATAGAGACAGTAGATCTAGCTGGTCTGTCATAATATAATAGAGACAGTAGATATAGCTGGTCTGTCATATAATAGAGACAGTAGATCTAGCTGGTCTGTCATATTATAATAGAGACAGTAGATCTAGCTGGTCTGTCATAATACAATAGAAACAGTAGATCTAGCTGGTCTGTCAAAATATAATAGAGAAAGTAGATCTAGCTGGTCTGTCATAATACAATAGAGACAGTAGAGCTACCTGGTCTGTCATAATACAATAGAGACAGTAGATCTAGCTGGTATGTCATACAATAGAGACAGTACATCTAGCTGGTCTGTCATAATATAATAGAGACAGTAGATCTAGCCGATCTATCATAATACAATAGAGACAGTAGATCTAGCCGATCTGTCATAATACAATAGAGACAGTAGATCTAGCCGATCTGTCATCATACAATAGAGACAGTAGATCTAGCTGGTCTGTCAAAATATAATAGAGACAGTAGATCTAGCTGGTCTGTCATAATATAATAGAGACAGTAGATCTAGCTGGTATGTCATACAATAGAGACATTGGCTCTAGTTGGTCTGTCATAATATAATAGAGACAGTAGATCTAGCTGGTCTGTCATAATACAATAGAGACAGTAGATCCAGCTGGTATGTCATACAATAGAGACAGTAGATCTAGCTGGTCTTTCATAATATAATAGCGACAGTAGATCTAGCTGGTCTGTCATAATATTATAGAGACAGTAGATCTAGCTTGTATGTCATACAATAGAGACAGTAGATCTAGCTGGTCTGTCATAATATAGAGACAGTAGATCTAGCTGGTCTGTCATAATACAATAGAAACAGTAGATCCAGCTGGTCTGTCAAAATATAATAGAGACAGTAGATCTAGCTGATCTTTCATAATATTATAGAGACAGTAGATCTAGCTGGTATGTCATACAATAGAGACAGTAGATCTAGCTGGTCTGTCAAACAATAGAGACAGTAAATCTAGCTGGTCTGTCATAATACAATAGAGACAGTAGATCTAGCTGGTCTGTCAAAATATAATAGAGACAGTAGATCTAGCTGGTCTGTCATAATATTATAGAGACAGTAGATCTAGCTGGTCTGTCATAATACAATAGAGACAGTAGATCTAGCTGGTCTGTCATAATATAATAGAGACAGTAGATCTAGCTGGTCTGTCATAATACAATAGAGACAGTAGATCTAGCCGATCTGTCATAATACAATAGAGACAGTAGATCTAGCTGGTCTGTCAAAATATAATAGAGACAGTAGATCTAGCTGGTCTGTCATAATATAATAGAGACAGTAAATCTAGCTGGTATGTCATACAATAGAGACATTAGCTCTAGCTGGTCTGTCATAATATAATAGAGACAGTAGATCTAGCTGGTCTGTCATAATACAATAGAGACAGTAGATCTTGCTGGTCTTTGATAATACAATAGAGACAGTAGATCTACCTGGTCTGTCATAATATAATAGAGACAGTAGATATAGCTGGTGTGTCATAATATAATAGAGACAGTAGATCTACCTGGTCTGGCATAATACAATAGAGACAGTAGATCCAGCTGGTATGTCATACAATAGAGACAGTAGATCTAGCTGGTCTTTCATAATATAATAGCGACAGTAGATCTAGCTGGTCTGTTATAATATTATAGAGACAGTAGATCTAGCTTGTATGTCATACAATAGAGACAGTAGATCTAGCTGGTCTGTCATAATATAGAGACAGTAGATCTAGCTGGTCTGTCATAATACAATAGAAACAGTAGATCCAGCTGGTCTGTCAAAATATAATAGAGACAGTAGATCTAGCTGGTCTGTCATAATATAATAGAGACAGTATATCTAGCTGGTCTGTCATAATATAATAGAGACAGTAGATCTAGCTGGTATGTCAAACAAAAGCGACAGTAGATATAGCTGGTCTGTCATATAATAGAGACAGTAGATCTAGCTGGTCTGTCATATTATAATAGAGACAGTAGATCTAGCTGGTCTGTCATAATACAATAGAAACAGTAGATCTAGCTGGTCTGTCAAAATATAATAGAGAAAGTAGATCTAGCTGGTCTGTCATAATACAATAGAGACAGTAGAGCTACCTGGTCTGTCATAATACAATAGAGACAGTAGATCTAGCTGGTATGTCATACAATAGAGACAGTAGATCTAGCTGGTCTGTCATAATATAATAGAGACAGTAGATCTAGCTGGTATGTCATAATATAGAGACAGTAGATCTAGCTGGTCTGTCATAACAATAGAGACAGTAGATCTAGCTGGTCTGTCATAATACAATAGAGACAGTAGATCTATAATAGCTGGTCTAGCTGGTCTGTCATAATATAATAGAGACAGTAGATTTAGCTGGTCTGTCATAATATAATAGAGACAGTAGATCTAGCTGGTCTGTCATAATATTACAGAGACAGTAGATCTAGCTGGTCTGTCATAATACAATAGAGACAGTAGATCTAGCTGGTCTGTCATAATATAATAGAGACAGTAGATCTAGCTGATCTTTCATAATATAATAGAGACAGTAGATCTAGCTGGTCTGTCATAATATAATAGAGACAGTAGATCTAGCTGGTCTGTCAAACAATAGAGACAGTAGATCTAGCTGGTCTGTCATAATACAATAGAGACAGTAGATCTAGCTGGTCTGTCAAATATAATAGAGACAGTAGATCTAGCTGGTCTGTCATAATATTATAGAGACAGTAGATCTAGCTGGTCTGTCATAATACAATAGAGACAGTAGATCTAGCTGGTCTGTCATAATATAACAGAGACAGTAGATCTAGCTGGTCTGTCATAATACAATAGAGACAGTAGATCTAGCTGGTCTGTCATAATACAATAGAGACAGTAGATCTAGCTGGTCTGTCAAAATATAATAGAGACAGTAGATCTAGCTGGTCTGTCATAATATAATAGAGACAGTAAATCTAGCTGGTATGTCATACAATAGAGACAGTAGATCTAGCTGGTCTGTCATAATATAATAGAGACAGTAGATCTAGCTGGTCTGTCATAATACAATAGAGACAGTAGATCTTGCTGGTCTTTGATAATACAATAGAGACAGTAGATCTAGCTGGTCTGTCATAATATAATAGAGACAGTAGATCTAGCTGGTGTGTCATAATATAATAGAGACAGTAGATCTAGCTGGTCTGTCATAATACAATAGAGACAGTAGATCCAGCTGGTATGTCATAATATAAGAGAGACAGTAGATCTAGCTGGTCTTTCATAATATAATAGAGACAGTAGATCTAGCTGGTCTGTTATAATATTATAGAGACAGTAGATCTAGCTTGTATGTCATACAATAGAGACAGTAGATCTAGCTGGTCTGTCATAATATAGAGACAGTAGATCTAGCTGGTCTGTCATAATACAATAGAAACAGTAGATCCAGCTGGTCTGTCAAAATATAATAGAGACAGTAGATCTAGCTGGTCTGTCATAATATAATAGAGACAGTATATCTAGCTGGTCTGTCATAATATAATAGAGACAGTAGATCTAGCTGGTATGTCAAACAAAAGCGACAGTAGATATAGCTGGTCTGTCATATAATAGAGACAGTAGATCTAGCTGGTCTGTCATATTATAATAGAGACAGTAGATCTAGCTGGTCTGTCATAATACAATAGAAACAGTAGATCTAGCTGGTCTGTCAAAATATAATAGAGAAGTAGATCTAGCTGGTCTGTCATAATACAATACAGACAGTAGAGCTACCTGGTCTGTCATAATACAATAGAGACAGTAGATCTAGCTGGTATGTCATACAATAGAGACAGTAGATCTAGCTGATCTTTCATAATATTATAGAGACAGTAGATCTAGCTGGTATGTCATACAATAGAGACAGTAGATCTAGCTGGTCTGTCAAACAATAGAGACAGTAAATCTAGCTGGTCTGTCATAATACAATAGAGACAGTAGATCTAGCTGGTCTGTCAAAATATAATAGAGACAGTAGATTTAGCTGGTCTGTCATAATATAATAGAGACAGTAGATCTAGCTGGTCTGTCATAATATTACAGAGACAGTAGATCTAGCTGGTCTGTCATAATACAATAGAGACAGTAGATCTAGCTGGTCTGTCATAATATAATAGAGACAGTAGATCTAGCTGGTCTGTCATATTATAATAGAGACAGTAGATCTAGCTGGTCTGTCATAATACAATAGAGACAGTAGATCTAGCTGGTATGTCATACAATAGAGACAGTAGATCTAGCTGGTCTGTCATAATATTATAGAGACAGTAGATCTAGCTGGTATGTCATACAATAGAGACAGTAAATCTAGCTGGTCTGTCATAATACAATAGAGACAGTAGATCTAGCTGGTCTGTCATACAATAGAGACAGTAGATCTAGCTGGTCTGTCATAATATAGAGACAGTAGATCTAGCTGGTCTGTCATATTATAATAGAGACAGTAGATCTAGCTGGTCTGTCATAATACAATAGAAACAGTAGATCCAGCTGGTCTGTCAAAATATAATAGAGACAGTAGATCTAGCTGGTCTGTCATAATATAATAGAGACAGTAGATCTAGCTGGTCTGTCATAATATAATAGAGACAGTAGATCTAGCTGGTCTGTCATATTATAATAGAGACAGTAGATCTAGCTGGTCTGTCATAATACAATAGAAACAGTAGATCTAGCTGGTCTGTCAAAATATAAGAGAGATAGTAGATCTAGCTGGTCTGTCAAAATATAATAGAGACAGTAGATCTAGCTGGTCTGTCATAATATAATAGAGACAGTAGATCTAGCTGGTATGTCATACAATAGAGACAGTAGATCTAGCTGGTCTTTCATAATATTATAGAGACAGTAGATCTAGCTGGTCTTTCATAATATAATAGCGACAGTAGATATAGCTGGTCTGTCATAATATAATAGAGACAGTAGATCATGCTGGTCTGTCATAATATAATAGAGACATTAGATCTAGCTGCTATGTCATAATACAATTGAGACAGATCTAGCTGGTCTGTCATAATACAATAGAGGCAGTAGATATTGCTGGTCTGTCATAATATAATAGAGACAGTAGATATAGCTGGTCTGTCATAATATAATAGAGACAGTAGATATAGCTGGTCTGTCATAATATAATAGAGACAGTAGATCAAGCTGGTCTGTCAAAATATAACAGAGACAGTAGTTCTAGCTGGTCTGTCATAATATAATAGAGACAGTAGATATAGCTGGTCTGTCATAATATAATAGAGACAGTAGATATAGCTGGTCTGTCATAATATAATAGAGACAGTAGTTCTAGCTGGTCTGTCATAATACAATAGAGACAGTAGATCTAGCCGATCTGTCATAATACAATAGAGACAGTAGATCTAGCTGGTCTGTCAAAATATAATAGAGACAGTACATCTAGCTGGTCTGTCATAATATAATAGAGACAGTAGATCTAGCCGATCTATCATAATACAATAGAGACAGTAGATCTAGCCGATCTGTCATAACACAATAGAGACAGTAGATCTAGCCGATCTGTCATAATACAATAGAGACAGTAGATCTAGCTGGTCTGTCAAAATATAATAGAGACAGTAGATCTAGCTGGTCTGTCATAATACAATAGAGACAGTAGATCTTGCTGGTCTTTGATAATACAATAGAGACAGTAGATCTAGCTGGTCTGTCATAATATTATAGAGACAGTAGATCTAGCTTGTATGTCATAATATAATAGAGACAGTAGATCTAGCTGGTCTGTCATAATATAATAGAGACAGTAGATCTAGCTGATCTGTCATAATACAATAGAGACAGTAGATCTAGCTGGTCTGTCATAATACAACAGAGACAGCAGATCTTGCTGGTCTGGGATAATACAATAGAGACAGTAGATCTACCTGGTCTGTCATAATATAATAGAGACAGTAGATCAAGCTGGTCTGTCATAATATAATAGAGACAGTAGATCTAGCTGGTCTATCAAAGTATAACAGAGACAGAAGTTCTAGCTGGTCTGTCATAATATAATAGAGACAGTAGATCTTGCTGGTCTGTCAAAATATAATAGAGACAGTAGATCTAGCTGGTCTGTGATAATATAATAGAGACAGTAGATCTACCTGGTCTGTCATAATATTTTAGAGACAGTAGATCTAGCTGGTATGTCATACAATAGAGACAGTAGATCTAGCTGGTCTTTCATAATATAATAGAGACAGTATATCTAGCTGGTCTGTCATAATATTATAGAGACAGTAGATCTAGCTGGTATGTAATATAACAGAGACAGTAGATCTACCTGGTCTGTCATAATATAATAGAGACAGTAGATCTAGCTGGTCTGTCATAATACAATAGAAACAGTAGATCCAGCTGGTCTGTCAAAATATAATAGAGACAGTAGATCTAGCTGATCTTTCATAATATTATAGAGACAGTAGATCTAGCTGGTATGTCATACAATAGAGACAGTAGATCTAGCTGGTCTGTCAAACAATAGAGACAGTAAATCTAGCTGGTCTGTCATAATACAATAGAGACAGTAGATGAAGCTGGTCTGTCAAAATATAGCAGAGACAGTAGTTCTAGCTGGTCTGTCATAATATAATAGAGACAGTAGATCTAGCTGGTATGTCATAATACAATTGAGACAGTAGATCTAGCTGGTCTGTCATAATACAATAGAGACAGTAGATCTTGCTGGTCTGTCATATTATAATAGAGACAGTAGATCTAGCTGGTCTGTCATAATACAATAGAAACAGTAGATCTAGCTGGTCTGTCAAAATATAAGAGAGATAGTAGATCTAGCTGGTCTGTCAAAATATAATAGAGACAGTAGATAAAGCTGGTCTGTCATAATATAATAGAGACAGTAGATCTTGCTGGTCTGTCATATTATAATAGAGACAGTAGATCTAGCTGGTCTGTCATAATATAATAGAGACAGTAGATCTAGCTGGTCTGTCATAATATAATAGAGACAGTAGATCTAGCTGGTCTGTCATAATATAATAGAGACAGTAGATAAAGCTGGTCTGTCATAATATAATAGAGACATTAGATCTAGCTGCTATGTCATAATACAATTGAGACAGATCTAGCTGGTCTGTCATAATACAATAGAGGCAGTAGATATTGCTGGTCTGTCATAATATAATAGAGACAGTAGATCTAGCTGATCTTTCATAATATTATAGAGACAGTAGATCTAGCTGGTATGTCATACAATAGAGACAGTAGATCTAGCTGGTCTGTCAAACAATAGAGACAGTAGATCTAGCTGATCTGTCATAATACAATAGAGACAGTAGATCTAGCTGGTCTGTCATAATACAACAGAGACAGCAGATCTTGCTGGTCTGGGATAATACAATAGAGACAGTAGATCTACCTGGTCTGTCATAATATAATAGAGACAGTAGATCAAGCTGGTCTGTCATAGTATAATAGAGACAGTAGATCTAGCTGGTCTATCAAAGTATAACAGAGACAGAAGTTCTAGCTGGTCTGTCATAATATATTAGAGACAGTAGATCAAGCTGGTCTGTCAAAATATAATAGAGACAGTAGATCTAGCTGGTCTGTGATAATACAATAGATACAGTAGATCTACCTGGTCTGTCATAATATTTTAGAGACAGTAGATCTAGCTGGTATGTCATACAATAGAGACAGTAGATCTAGCTGGTCTTTCATAATATAATAGAGACAGTATATCTAGCTGGTCTGTCATAATATTATAGAGACAGTAGATCTAGCTGGTATGTAATATAACAGAGACAGTAGATCTACCTGGTCTGTCATAATATAATAGAGACAGTAGATATAGCTGGTCTGTCATAATATAATAGAGACAGTAGTTCTAGCTGGTCTGTCATAATATAATAGAGACAGTAGATCTAGCCGATCTGTCATAATACAATAGAGACAGTAGATCTAGCTGGTCTGTCAAAATACAATAGAGACAGTAGATCTTGCTGGTCTTTGATAATACAATAGAGACAGTAGATCTAGCTAGTCTGTCATAATATAATAGAGACAGTAGATCTAGCCGATCTGTCATAATACAATAGAGACAGTAGATCTAGCCGATCTGTCATAATACAATAGAGACAGTAGATCTAGCTGGTCTGTCAAAATATAATAGAGACAGTACATCTAGCTGGTCTGTCATAATATAATAGAGACAGTAGATCTAGCCGATCTGTCATAATACAATAGAGACAGTAGATCTAGCCGATCTGTCATAATACAATAGAGACAGTAGATCTAGCCGATCTGTCATAATACAATAGAGACAGTAGATCTAGCTGGTCTGTCAAAATATAATAGAGACAGTAGATCTAGCTGGTCTGTCATAATATAATAGAGACAGTAGATCTAGCTGGTATGTCATACAATAGAGACATTGGCTCTAGTTGGTCTGTCATAATATAATAGAGACAGTAGATCTAGCTGGTCTGTCATAATACAATAGAGACAGTAGATCTTGCTGGTCTTTGATAATACAATAGAGACAGTAGATCTACCTGGTCTGTCATGATATAACAGAGACAGTAGATCAAGCTGGTCTGTCATAATATAATAGAGACAGTAGGTCTAGCTGGTCTGTCATAATACAAGAGACAGTAGATCTACCTGGTCTGTCATAATATAATAGAGACAGTAGATATAGCTGGTGTGTCATAATATAATAGAGACAGTAGATCTAGCTGGTCTGTCATAATACAATAGAGACAGTAGATCCAGCTGGTATGTCATATTATAACAGAGACAGTAGATCTAGCTGGTCTGTCATAATACAATAGAGACAGTAGATGAAGCTGGTCTGTCAAAATATAGCAGAGACAGTAGTTCTAGCTGGTCTGTCATAATATAATAGAGACAGTAGATCTAGCTGGTATGTCATAATACAATTGAGACAGTAGATCTAGCTTGTCTGTCATAATACAATAGAGACAGTAGATCTTGCTGGTCTTTGATAATACAATCGAGACAGTAGATCTACCTGGTCTGTCATAATATAATAGAGACAGTAGATATAGCTGGTCTGTCATAATATAATAGAGACAGTAGTTCTAGCTGGTCTGTCATAATATAATAGAGACAGTAGATCTAGCTGGTCTGTCATAATATAATAGAGACAGTAGATCTAGCTGATCTGTCATAATACAATAGAGACAGTAGATCTAGCTGGTCTGTCATAATACAATAGAGACAGCAGATCTTGCTGGTCTGGGATAATACAATAGAGACAGTAGATCTACCTGGTCTGTCATAATATAATAGAGACAGTAGATCAAGCTGGTCTGTCATAATATAATAGAGACAGTAGATCTAGCTGGTCTATCAAAGTATAAAAGAGACAGTAGTTCTAGCTGGTCTGTCATAATATATTAGAGACAGTAGATCAAGCTGGTCTGTCAAAATATAATAGAGACAGTAGATCTAGCTGGTCTGTGATAATACAATAGATACAGTAGATCTACATGGTCTGTCATAATATTTTAGAGACAGTAGATCTAGCTGGTATGTCATACAATAGACATTTACATTTAGATCATAGCTGGTCTTTCTAATATAATAGAGCAGTCTAGCTGGTCTGTCATAATATGACAGTAGATCAGTGGAACAGCCACTTGATCTAAATCTGGTCTGTCATAATATAATAGAGACAGAAGATCTAGCTGGTCTGTCCCTATAATAGGTATTAGAAGAGCTGGTCTGTCATAGAGACAGTAGATCTTTCATAATGTCTCCGGAAGGTGGTGATCTGACTGGCTGTCTAGAGACAGTAGATCTAGCTGGTCTGTTCCACCATAATAGAGACAGTAGATCTAGCTGGTCTGTCATAATATAATAGAGACAGTAGATCTAGCTGGTATGTCATAATATAAGGAGAGCAGTAGGTGGATAGAGACAGTGTCCTTGCTGGTCTGTCATAATATAATGAGACAGTAGATCTAGCTGGTCTTCACAGCTCCGTAGAGCACCATATCTTGTAGCGGATCAGAGACAGTAGATCTAGCTGGTCATAATAGAACACCAGACTAGCTGGTCTGTCATAATATGGATGAGTTCTAGGGGTTTAATGGCACAGAGGGAGCCCAGATCTAGCTGGTCTGTCATAATCAATAGAGACAGTAGATCAAGCTGGTCTGTCATAATATAATAGAGACAGTAGATCTGCTGGTCTGTCCTGTGTAATAGAGACAGTAGATTGAGAGACTAGCTGGTCTGTCATAATATAATAGAGACAGTAGATCTAGCTGGTCTGTCATAATATGAGACAGGAGATCACTGGTCTGTCAAGAGACAGTAGATCTAGCTGGTCTGGGAGGATATACAGACAGTAGATCAGCTGGTCTGTCAGATATGGAACGGGCAGTCCTTCCCGGGAGGAAGAGCTGAGCTCCGTAATATAATAGAGACAGTAGATCTGGTGATCTGTCATCCACACTATATGTCTGAGACAGCAGATCTGCTGGTCTGGTCAATATAATAGAGACAGTAGATCTAGCTGGTCTGTCATAATATATAGAGAGAGACAGTGAGGTCATCAGAGCCAGTGATCTAGCTGGTCTGTCATAATAAGAGAGGGCCTAGAGACAGTAGATCTAGCTGGTCTTTCATAATATAATAGAGACAGTATAGCTGGTCTGTATAGAGACAGTAGATCTAGCTGGTTTGTCATAATATAATAGAGACAGTAGATCTAGCTGGTCTCTCATAATATAATAAAGACAGTAGATCTAGCTGGTCTGTCATAATATAATAGAGACAGTAGATCTAGCTGGTCTGTCATAATATTATAGAGACAGTAGATCTCGCTGGTATGTCATACAATAGAGACAGTAGATCTAGCTGGTGTGTCATAATATAATAGAGACAGTAGATCTAGCTGGACTGTCATATTATAATAGAGACAGTAGATCTAGCTGGTCTGTCATAATATAATAGAGACAGTAGATCTAGCTGGTCTGTCATAATATAATAGAGACAGTAGATCTAGCTGGTCTGTCATAATATAATAGAGACAGTAGATCTAGCTGGTATGTCATACAATAGAGACAGTAGATCTAGCTGGTCTGTCATAATATAATAGAGACAGTAGATCTAGCTGGTCTGTCATACAATAGAGACAGTGGATCTAGCTTGTCTGTCATAATATAATAGAGACAGTATATCTAGCTAGTCTGTAATAATATAATAGAGGCAGTAGATCGAGCTGGTCTGTCATAATATAATAGAGACAGTAGATCTTGCTGGTCTGTCATAATACAATAGAGACAGTAGATCTAGCTGGTCTGTCATAATATGAGGCAGTAGATCTAGCTGGTCTGTCATAATACAATAGAGACAGTAGATCTAGCTGGTCTGTCAAAGTATGAGGCAGTAGATCTCGCTGGTCTGTCATAATATAATAGAGACAGTAGATCTAGCTGGTCTGTCATATTATAATAGAGACAGTAGATCTGGCTTGTCTGTCATAATATAATAGAGACAGTAGATCTAGCTGGTCTGTCATAATATAATAGAGACAGTAGATCTAGCTGGTCTGTCATAATATAATAGAGACAGTAGATCTAGCTGGTCTGTCATAATATAATAGAGACAGTAGATCTAGCTGGTCTGTCATAATATAATAGAGACAGTAGATCTAGCTGGTCTGTCATAATATAATAGAGACAGTAGATCTACCTGGTCTGTCATAATATAATAGAGACAGTAGATCTAGCTGGTCTGTCATAATATAATAGAGACAGTAGATCTAGCTGGTCTGTCAAAATATAATAGAGACAGTAGATCTAGCTGGTCTGTCATAATATAATAGAGACAGTAGATCTAGCTGGTCTGTCATAATATTATAGAGACAGTAGATCTAGCTGGTCTGTCATAATACAATAGAGACAGTAGATCTAGCTGGTCTGTCATAATACAATAGAGACAGTAGATCTTGCTGGTCTTTGATAATACAATAGAGACAGTAGATCTACCTGGTCTGTCATAATATAATAGAGACAGTAGATCTAGCTGGTCTGTCATAATATTATAGAGACAGTAGATCTAGCTGGTCTGTCATAATATAATAGAGACAGTAGATCTAGCTGGTCTGTCATAATATAATAGAGACAGTAGATCTAGCTGGTCTGTCATAATATAATAGAGACAGTAGATCTAGCTGGTCTGTCATAATATAATAGAGACAGTAGATCTAGCTGGTCTGGGATCATACAATAGAGACAGTAGATCTACCTGGTCTGTCATAATATAATAGAGACAGTAGATCAAGCTGGTCTGTCATAATATAATAGAGACAGTAGATCTAGCTGGTCTATCAAAGTATAAAGAGACAGTAGTTCTAGCTGGTCTGTCATAATATATTAGAGACAGTAGATCAAGCTGGTCTGTCAAAATATAATAGAGACAGTAGATCTAGCTGGTCTGTCATAATACAATAGAGACAGTAGATCTACATGGTCTGTCATAATATTTTAGAGACAGTAGATCTAGCTGGTCTGTCATAATATATAGAGACAGTAGATCTAGCTGGTCTGTCATAATATAATAGAGACAGTATATCTAGCTGGTCTGTCATAATATAATTGAGACAGTAGATCTAGCTGGTCTGTCATAATACAATAGAGACAGTAGATCTAGCTGGTCTGTCATAATATAATAGAGACAGTAGATCTAGCTGGTCTGTCATAATATAATAGAGACAGTAGATCTAGCTGGTCTGTCATAATATAACAGAGACAGTAGATCTAGCTGGTCTGTCATAATATAATAGAGACAGTAGATCTAGCTGGTCTGTCATAATATAATAGAGACAGTAGATCTAGCTGGTCTGTCATAATATAATAGAGACAGTAGATCTAGCTGGTCTGTCATAATATAATAGAGACAGTAGATCTAGCTGGTCTGTCATAATATAATAGAGACAGTAGATCTAGCTGGTCTGTCATAATATAATAGAGACAGTAGATCTAGCTGGTCTGTCATAATATAATAGAGACAGTAGATCTAGCTGGTCTGTCATAATATAATAGAGACAGTAGATCTAGCTGGTCTGTCATAATATAATAGAGACAGTAGATCTAGCTGGTCTGTCATAATATAATAGAGACAGTAGATCTAGCTGGTCTGTCATAATATAATAGAGACAGCAGATCTAGCTGGTCTGTCATAATACAATAGAGACAGTAGATCTAGCTGGTCTGTCATATTATAATAGAGACAGTAGATCTAGCTGGTCTGTCATAATATAATAGAGACAGTAGATCTAGCTGGTCTGTCAAATATAACAGAGACAGTAGTTCTAGCTGGTCTGTCATAATATAATTAGAGACAGTAGATCTAGCTGGTCTTTCATAATATAATAGCGACAATAGATCTTGCTGGACTGTCATAATATTATAGAGACAGTAGTTCTAGCTGGTCTGTCATAATATAATAGAGACAGTAGATCTAGCTGGTCTGTAATAATATAGAGACAGTAGATCAAGCTGGTCTGTCAAAATATAATAGAGACAGTATATCTAGCTGGTCTGTCATAATATTATAGAGACAGTAGATCTAGCTGGTATGTAATATAACAGAGACAGTAGATCTACCTGGTCTGTCATAATATAATAGAGACAGTAGATATAGCTGGTCTGTCATAATATAATAGAGACAGTAGTTCTAGCTGGTCTGTCATAATATAATAGAGACAGTAGATCTAGCTGGTCTGTCATAATATAATAGAGACAGTAGATCTAGCTGGTCTGTCATAATACAATAGAGACAGTAGATCTAGCTGGTCTGTCATAATATAATAGAGACAGTAGATCTAGCTGGTCTGTCATAATATAATAGAGACAGTAGATCTAGCTGGTCTGTCATAATATAATAGAGACAGTAGATCTAGCTGGTCTGTCATAATATAATAGAGACAGTAGATCTAGCTGGTCTGTCAAAATATAATAGAGACAGTAGATCTAGCTGGTCTGTCATATTGTAATAGAGGCAGTAGATCTAGCTGGTCTGTCATAATATAATAGAGACAGTAGATCTAGCTGGTCTGTCATAATATAATAGAGACAGTAGATCTAGCTGGTCTGTCATAATATAATAGAGACAGTAGATCTAGCTGGTCTGTCATAATATAATAGAGACAGTAGATCTAGCTGGTCTGTCATAATATAATAGAGACAGTAGATCTAGCTGGTCTGTCATACAATAGAGACAGTAGATCTAGCTGGTCTGTCATAATATAATCGAGACAGTAGATCTAGCTGGTCTGTCATAATACAATAGAGACAGTAGATCTAGCTGGTCTGTCATAATATAATAGAGACAGTAGATCTAGCTGGTCTGTCATAATATAATAGAGACAGTAGATCTAGCTGGTCTGTCATAATATAATAGAGACAGTAGATCTAGCTGGTCTGTCATAATATAATAGAGACAGTAGATCTAGCTGGTCTGTCATAATATAATAGAGACAGTAGATCTAGCTGGTCTGTCATAATATAATAGAGACAGTAGATCTAGCTGGTCTGTCATAATATAATAGAGACAGTAGATCTAGCTGGTCTGTCATAATATAATAGAGACAGTAGATCTAGCTGGTCTGTCATAATACAATAGAGACAGTAGATCTAGCTGGTCTGTCATAATATAATAGAGACAGTAGATCTAGCTGGTCTGTCATAATATAATAGAGACAGTAGATCTAGCTGGTCTGTCATAATACAATAGAGACAGTAGATCTAGCTGGTCTGTCATAATATAATAGAGACAGTAGATCTAGCTGGTCTGTCATAATACAATAGAGACAGTAGATCTAGCTGGTCTGTCATAATATAATAGAGACAGTAGATCTAGCTGGTCTGTCATAATATAATAGAGACAGTAGATCTAGCTGGTCTGTCATAATATAATAGAGACAGTAGATATAGCTGGTCTGTCATAATATAATAGAGACAGTAGTTCTAGCTGGTCTGTCATAATATAATAGAGACAGTAGATCTAGCTGGTCTGTCATAATATAATAGAGACAGTAGATCTAGCTGATCTGTCATAATACAATAGAGACAGTAGATCTAGCTGGTCTGTCATAATACAATAGAGACAGCAGATCAAGCTGGTCTGTCATAATATAATAGAGACAGTAGATCTAGCTGGTCTATCAAAGTATAACAGAGACAGTAGTTCTAGCTGGTCTGTCATAATATATTAGAGACAGTAGATCAAGCTGGTCTGTCAAAATATAATAGAGACAGTAGATCTAGCTGGTCTGTGATAATACAATAGATACAGTAGATCTACATGGTCTGTCATAATATTTTAGAGACAGTAGATCTAGCTGGTATGTCATACAATAGAGACAGTAGATCTAGCTGGTCTTTCATAATATAATAGAGACAGTATATCTAGCTGGTCTGTCATAATATAATAGAGACAGTAGATCTAGCTGGTATGTCATACAATAGAGACAGTAGATCTAGCTGGTCTTTCATAATATAATAGAGACAGTATATCTAGCTGGTCTGTCATAATATTATAGAGACAGTAGATCTAGCTGGTATGTAATATAACAGAGACAGTAGATCTAGCTGGTCTGTCATAATATAATAGAGACAGTAGATCTAGCTGGTCTGTCATAATATAATAGAGACAGTAGATCTAGCTGGTCTGTCATAATATAATAGAGACAGTAGATCTAGCTGGTCTGTCATAATATAATAGAGACAGTAGATCTAGCTGGTCTGTCATAATATAATAGAGACAGTAGATCTAGCTGGTCTGTCATAATATAGAGACAGTAGATCTAGCTGGTCTGTCATAATATAATAGAGACAGTAGATCTAGCTGGTCTGTCATAATATAATAGAGACAGTAGATCTAGCTGGTCTGTCATAATATAATAGAGACAGTAGATCTAGCTGGTCTGTCAAATTATAATAGAGACAGTAGATCTAGCTGGTCTGTCATAATATAATAGAGACAGTAGATCTAGCTGGTCTGTCATAATATAATAGAGACAGTAGATCTAGCTGGTCTGTCATAATATAGAGACAGTAGATCTAGCTGGTCTGTCATAATATAATAGAGACAGTAGATCTAGCTGGTCTGTCATAATATATAGAGACAGTAGATCTAGCTGGTCTGTCATAATATAACAGAGACAGTAGTTCTAGCTGGTCTGTCATAATATAATAGAGACAGTAGATCTAGCTGGTCTGTCAAAATATAATAGAGACAGTAGATCTAGCTGGTCTGTCATAATATAATAGAGACAGTAGATCTAGCTGGTCTGTCATAATATTATAGAGAGACAGTAGATCTAGCTGGTCTGTCATAAATATTATAGAGACAGTAGATCTAGCTGGTCTGTCATAATATAATAGCGACAATAGATCTAGCTGGTCTGTCATAATATTATAGAGACAGTAGATCTAGCTGGTCTGTCATAATATAATAGAGACAGTAGATCTAGCTGGTCTGTCATAATATAATAGAGACAGTAGATCTAGCTGGTCTGTCATAATATAATAGAGACAGTAGATCTAGCTGGTCTGTCATAATATAATAGAGACAGTAGATCTAGCTGGTCTGTCATAATATAATAGAGACAGTAGATCTAGCTGGTCTGTCAAATATAATAGAGACAGTAGATCTAGCTGGTCTGTCATAATATAATAGAGACAGTAGATCTAGCTGGTCTGTCATAATATAATAGAGACAGTAGATCTAGCTGGTCTGTCATAATATAATAGAGACAGTAGATCTAGCTGGTCTGTCATAATATAATAGAGACAGTAGATCTAGCTGGTCTGTCATAATATAATAGAGACAGTAGATCTAGCTGGTCTGTCAAAGTATAACAGAGACAGTAGTTCTAGCTGGTCTGTCATAATATATTAGAGACAGTAGATCTAGCTGGTCTGTCAAAATATAATAGAGACAGTAGATCTAGCTGGTCTGTGATAATAATATAATAGATACAGTAGATCTAGCTGGTCTGTCATAATATTTTAGAGACAGTAGATCTAGCTGGTCTGTCATAATATATAGAGACAGTAGATCTAGCTGGTCTTTCATAATATAATAGAGACAGTATATCTAGCTGGTCTGTCATAATATTATAGAGACAGTAGATCTAGCTGGTCTGTCAATATAACAGAGACAGTAGATCTAGCTGGTCTGTCATAATATTATAGACACAGTAGATCTAGCTGGTCTGTCATAATATTATAGAGACAGTAGATCTAGCTGGTCTGTCATAATATTATAGAGACAGTAGATCTAGCTGGTCTGTCATAATATTATAGAGACAGTAGATCTAGCTGGTCTGTCATAATATAATAGAGACAGTAGATCTAGCTGGTCTGTCATAATATAATAGAGACAGTAGATCTAGCTGGTCTGTCATAATATAATAGAGACAGTAGATCTAGCTGGTCTGTCATAATATAATAGAGACAGTAGATCTAGCTGGTCTGTCATAATATAATAGAGACAGTAGATCTAGCTGGTCTGTCATAATATAATAGAGACAGTAGATCTAGCTGGTCTGTCATAATATAATAGAGACAGTAGATCTAGCTGGTCTGTCATAATATAATAGAGACAGTAGATCTAGCTGGTCTGTCATAATATAATAGAGACAGTAGATCTAGCTGGTCTGTCATAATATAATAGAGACAGTAGATCTAGCTGGTCTGTTAATATAATAGAGACAGTAGATCTAGCTGGTCTGTCATAATATAATAGAGACAGTAGTTCTAGCTGGTCTGTCATAATATAATAGAGACAGTAGATCTAGCTGGTCTGTCAAATATAATAGAGACAGTAGATCTAGCTGGTCTGTCATAATATAATAGAGACAGTAGATCTAGCTGGTCTGTCATAATATTATAGAGACAGTAGATCTAGCTGGTATGTCATAATATAAGAGACAGTAGATCTAGCTGGTCTGTCATAATATAATAGAGACAGTAGATCTAGCTGGTCTGTCATAATATTATAGAGACAGTAGTTCTAGCTGGTCTGTCATAATATAATAGAGACAGTAGATCTAGCTGGTCTGTCATAATATAATAGAGACAGTAGATCTAGCTGGTCTGTCATAATATAATAGAGACAGTAGATCTAGCTGGTCTGTCATAATATAATAGAGACAGTAGATCTTGCTGGTCTGTCATAATACAATAGAGACAGTAGATCTAGCTGGTCTGTCATAATATAATAGAGACAGTAGATCTAGCTGGTCTGTCATAATATAATAGAGACAGTAGATCTAGCTGGTCTGTCATAATATAATAGAGACAGTAGATCTAGCTGGTCTGTCATAATATAATAGAGACAGTAGATCAGCTGGTCTGTCAAAATATAATAGAGACAGTAGATCTAGCTGGTCTGTCATAATATAGATAGTAGATCTAGCTGGTCTGTCATAATATAAGAGACAGTAGATCTAGCTGGTCTGTCATAATATAATAGAGACAGTAGATCTAGCTGGTCTGTCATAATATAATAGAGACAGTAGATCTAGCTGGTCTGTCATAATATAATAGAGACAGTAGATCTAGCTGGTCTGTCATAATATAATAGAGACAGTAGATCTAGCTGGTCTGTCATAATATAATAGAGACAGTAGATCTAGCTGGTCTGTCATAATATTATAGAGACAGTAGATCTAGCTGGTCTGTCATAATATTATAGAGACAGTAGATCTAGCTGGTCTGTCATAATATTATAGAGACAGTAGATCTAGCTGGTCTGTCATAATATAATAGAGACAGTAGATCTAGCTGGTCTGTCATAATATAATAGAGACAGTAGATCTAGCTGGTCTGTCATAATATAATAGAGACAGTAGATCTAGCTGGTCTGTCATAATATAATAGAGACAGTAGATCTAGCTGGTCTGTCATAATATAATAGAGACAGTAGATCTAGCTGGTCTGTCAGAATATAATAGAGACAGTAGATCTAGCTGGTCTGTCATAATATAATAGAGACAGTAGATCTAGCTGGTCTGTCATAATATAACAGAGACAGTAGATCTACCTGGTCTGTCATAATATAATAGAGACAGTAGATATAGCTGGTCTGTCATAATATAATAGAGACAGTAGTTCTAGCTGGTCTGTCATAATATAATAGAGACAGTAGATCTAGCTGGTCTGTCATAATATAATAGAGACAGTAGATCTAGCTGGTCAATCATAATATAATAGAGACAGTAGATCTAGCTGGTCTATCAAAGTATAACAGAGACAGTAGTTCTAGCTGGTCTGTCATAATATATTAGAGACAGTAGATCAAGCTGGTCTGTCAAAATATAATAGAGACAGTAGATCTAGCTGGTCTGTGATAATACAATAGATACAGTAGATCTACCTGGTCTGTCATAATATTTTAGAGACAGTAGATCTAGCTGGTATGTCATACAATAGAGACAGTAGATCTAGCTGGTCTTTCATAATATAATAGAGACAGTATATCTAGCTGGTCTGTCATAATATTATAGAGACAGTAGATCTAGCTGGTATGTAATATAACAGAGACAGTAGTTCTAGCTGGTCTGTCATAATATAATAGAGACAGTAGATCTAGCTGGTCTGTCAAAATATAATAGCGACAGTAGATCTAGCTGGTCATTCATAATATAATAGCGACAGTAGATCTAGCTGGTCTGTCATAAAATGGAGACAGTAGATCTAGCTGGTCTTTCATAATATAATAGCGACAATAGATCTTGATGGACTGTCATAATATTATAGAGACAGTAGTTCTAGCTGGTCTGTCATAATATAATAGAGACAGTAGATCTAGCTGGTCTGTAATAATATAGAGACAGTATATCAAGCTGGTCTGTCAAAATATAACAGAGACAGTAGTTCTAGCTGGTCTGTCATAATATATTAGAGACAGTAGATCAAGCTGGTCTGTCAAAATATAATAGAGACAGTAGATCTAGCTGGTCTTTCAAAATATAATAGAGACAGTAGATCTGTCATAATATAATAGAGACAGTAGATCTAGCTGGTATGTCATACAATAGAGACAGATCTAGCTGGTCTTTCATAATATAATAGCGACAGTAGATCTAGCTGGTCTGTCATAATATAATAGAGACAGTAGATCTAGCTGGTCTGTCATAATATAATAGAGACAGTAGATCTAGCTGGTATGTAATACAATAGAGACAGTAGATCTAGCTGGTCTGTCATGATATAATAGAGACAGTAGATCTAGCTGGTCTGTCATAATATAATAGAGACAGTAGATCAAGCTGGTCTGTCAAAATATAACAGAGACAGTAGTTCTAGCTGGTCTGTCATAATATAATAGAGACAGTAGATCTAGCTGGTCTGTCATAATATAATAGAGACAGTAGATCTAGCTGGTCTATAATAATATAATAGAGACAGTATATCAAGCTGGTCTGTCAAAATATAACAGAGACAGTAGTTCTAGCTGGTCTGTCATAATATAATAGAGACAGTAGTTCTAGCTGGTCTGTCATAATATAATAGAGACAGTAGTTCTAGCTGGTCTGTCATAATATAATAGAGACAGTAGATCTAGCTGGTCTGTCATAATATAATAGAGACAGTAGATCTAGCTGATCTGTCATAATACAATAGAGGCAGTAGATCTAGCTGGTCTGTCATAATATAATAGAGACAGCAGATCTTGCTGGTCTGGGATAATACAATAGAGACAGTAGATCTACCTGATCTGTCATAATATAATAGAGACAGTAGATCAAGCTGGTCTGTCATAATATAATAGAGACAGTAGATCTAGCTGGTCTATCAAAGTATAACAGAGACAGTAGTTCTAGCTGGTCTGTCATAATACAATAGAGATAGTAGATCTAGCTGGTCTGTCATAATATAATAGAGACAGTAGATCTAGCTGGTCTGTCATAACATATTAGAGACAGTAGATCAAGCTGGTCTGTCAAAATATAATAGAGACAGTAGATCTAGCTGGTCTGTGATAATACAATAGATACAGTAGATCTACCTGGTCTGTCATAATATTTTAGAGACAGTAGATCTAGCTGGTATGTCATACAATAGAGACAGTAGATCTAGCTGGTCTTTCATAATATAATAGCGACAGTTGATCTAGCTGGTCTGTCATAATATTATTGAGACAGTAGTTCTAGCTGGTCTGTCATAATATAATAGAGACAGTAGATCTAGCTGGTATGTAATATAACAGAGACAGTAGTTCTAGCTGGTCTGTCATAATATAATAGAGACAGTAGATCTACCTGGTCTGTCAAAATATAATAGAGACAGTAGATCTAGCTGGTCTGTCATAATATAAGAGACAGTAGATCTTGCTGGTCTGTGATAATACAACAGAGACAGTAGATCTAGCTGGTCTGTCATAATATTATAGAGACAGTATATCTAGCTGGTCTGTCAAAATATAATAGCGACAGTAGATCTAGCTGGTCTGTCATAATATAATAGCGACAGTAGATCTAGCTGGTCTGTCATAATATTATAGAGACAGTAGATCTAGCTGGTATGTCATACAATGGAGACAGTAGATCTAGCTGGTCTTTCATAATATAATAGCGACAATAGATCTAGCTGGACTGTCATAATATTATAGAGACAGTAGTTCTAGCTGGTCTGTCATAATAGAGACAGTAGATCTAGCAGGTCTGTCATAATATAATAGAGACAGTAGATCTAGCTGATCTGTCCTAATACAATAGAGACAGGAGATCTTGCTGGTCTGTGATAATACAATAGAGACTGTAGATCTACCTGGTCTGTCATAATATAATAGAGACAGTAGATCTAGCTGATCTGTCATAATACAATAGAGGCAGTAGATCTAGCTGGTCTGTCATAATATAATAGAGACAGCAGATCTTGCTGGTCTGGGATAATACAATAGAGACAGTAGATCTACCTGATCTGTCATAATATAATAGAGACAGTAGATCAAGCTGGTCTGTCATAATATAACAGAGACAGTAGTTCTAGCTGGTCTGTCATAATATAATAGAGACAGTAGATCTAGCTGGTCTGTCATAATATAATAGAGACAGTAGATCTAGCTGATCTGTCATAATATAATAGAAACAGTAGATCTAGCTGGTCTGTCATAATACAACAGCGACAGTAGATCTAGCTGGTCTGTCATAATATAATAGAGACAGTAGATCTAGCTGATCTGTCATAATACAATAGAAACAGTAGATCTAGCTGGTCTGTCATAATACAATAGAAACAGTAGATCTAGCTGGTCTGTCATAATACAATAGAGACAGTAGATCTAGCTGGTCTGTCATAATATAATAGAGACTGTAGATCAAGCTGGTCTGTCAAAATATAACAGAGACAGTAGTTCTAGCTGGTCTGTCATAATATAATAGAGACAGTAGATCTAGCTGGTCTGTCATAATATAATAGAAACAGTAGATCTAGCTGGTCTGTCATAATACAACAGCGACAGTAGATCTACCTGGTCTGTCATAATATAATAGAGACAGTAGATCAAGCTGGTCTGTCATAATATAATAGAGACAGTAGATCTAGCTGGTCTGTCAAAATATAATAGAAACAGTAGATCTAGCTGGTCTGTCATAATACAATAGCAACAGTAGATCTAGCTGGTCTGTCATAATATAATAGAGACAGTAGATCTAGCTGATCTGTCATATTACAATAGAGACAGTAGATCTAGCTGGTCTGTCATAATACAATAGAGACAGTAGATCTAGCTGGTCTGTCATAATATAATAGAGACTGTAGATCTAGCTGGTCTGTCATAATATAATAGAGACAGTAGATCAAGCTGGTCTGTCAATTTAACAGAGACAGTAGCTATAGCTGGTCTGTCATAGTATAATAGAGACAATAGATCTAGCTGGTCTGTCAGAATACAATAGCAACAGTAGATCTAGCTGGTCTGTCATAATATAATAGAGACTGTAGATCTACCTGGTCTGTCATAATATAATAGAGACAGTAGATCAAGCTGGTCTGTCATAATATAATAGAAACAGTAGATCTAGCTGGTCTGTCATAATATAATAGAGACAGTAGATCTAGCTGGTCTGTCATATTATAGAGACAGTAGATCAAGCTGGTCTGTCATAATATAATAGAGACAATAGCTATAGCTGGTCTGTCATAGTATAATAGAGACAGTAGATCAAGCTGGTCTGTCATAGTATAATAGAGACAGTATATCAAGCTGGTCTGTGATAATACAATAGATACAGTAGATCTACCTGGTCTGTCATAATATTTTAGAGACAGTAGATCTAGCTGGTATGTCATACAATAGAGACAGATCTAGCTGGTCTTTCATAATATAATAGCGACAGTAGATCTAGCTGGTCTGTCATAATATAATAGCGACAGTAGATCTAGCTGGTCTTTCATAATATAATAGCGACAGTTGATCTAGCTGGTCTGTCATAATATTATTGAGACAGTAGTTCTAGCTGGTCTGTCATAATATAATAGAGACAGTAGATCTAGCTGGTATGTAATATAACAGAGACAGTAGTTCTAGCTGGTCTGTCATAATATAATAGAGACAGTAGATCTACCTGGTCTGTCAAAATATAATAGAGACAGTAGATCTAGCTGGTCTGTCATAATATAAGAGACAGTAGATCTTGCTGGTCTGTGATAATACAACAGAGACAGTAGATCTAGCTGGTCTGTCATAATATTATAGAGACAGTATATCTAGCTGGTCTGTCAAAATATAATAGCGACAGTAGATCTAGCTGGTCTGTCATAATATAATAGCGACAGTAGATCTAGCTGGTCTGTCATAATATTATAGAGACAGTAGATCTAGCTGGTATGTCATACAATGGAGACAGTAGATCTAGCTGGTCTGTCATAATATTATAGAGACAGTATATCTAGCTGGTCTGTCAAAATATAATAGCGACAGTAGATCTAGCTGGACTGTCATAATATTATAGAGACAGTAGTTCTAGCTGGTCTGTCATAATAGAGACAGTAGATCTAGCAGGTCTGTCATAATATAATAGAGACAGTAGATCTAGCTGATCTGTCCTAATACAATAGAGACAGGAGATCTTGCTGGTCTGTGATAATACAATAGAGACTGTAGATCTACCTGGTCTGTGATAATACAACAGAGACAGTAGATCTAGCTGGTCTGTCATAATATTATAGAGACAGTATATCTAGCTGGTCTGTCAAAATATAATAGAGACAGTAGATCTAGCTGGACTGTCATAATATTATAGAGACAGTAGTTCTAGCTGGTCTGTCATAATAGAGACAGTAGATCTAGCAGGTCTGTCATAATATAATAGAGACAGTAGATCTAGCTGATCTGTCCTAATACAATAGAGACAGGAGATCTTGCTGGTCTGTGATAATACAATAGAGACTGTAGATCTACCTGGTCTGTCATAATATAATAGAGACAGTAGATCTAGCTGATCTGTCATAATACAATAGAGACTGTAGATCTAGCTGGTCTGTCATAATACAATAGAGACAGTAGATCTAGCTGGTCTGTCATATTATAATAGAGACAGTAGCTATAGCTGGTCTGTCATAGTATAATATAGACAGTAGATCAAGCTGGTCTGTCAAAATATAACAGAGACAGTAGTTCTAGCTGGTCTGTCATAATATAATAGAGACAGTAGATCTAGCTGGTCTGTCATAATATAATAGAGACAGTAGATCTAGCTGATCTGTCATAATACAATAGAAACAGTAGATCTAGCTGGTCTGTCATAATACAACAGCGACAGTAGATCTAGCTGGTCTGTCATAATATAATTGAGACAGTAGATCTAGCTGATCTGTCATAATACAATAGAAACAGTAGATCTAGCTGATCTGTCATAATACAATAGAAACAGTAGATCTAGCTGGTCTGTCATAATACAATAGCGACAGTAGATCTAGCTGGTCTGTCATAGTATAATAGAGACTGTAGATCAAGCTGGTCTGTCAAAATATAACAGAGACAGTAGTTCTAGCTGGTCTGTCATAATATAATAGAGACAGTAGATCTAGCTGGTCTGTCATAATATAATAGAAACAGTAGATCTAGCTGGTCTGTCATAATACAACAGCGACAGTAGATCTACCTGGTCTGTCATAATATAATAGAGACAGTAGATCAAGCTGGTCTGTCATAATATAATAGAGACAGTAGATCAAGCTGGTCTGTCAAAATATAATAGAAACAGTAGATCTAGCTGGTCTGTCATAATACAATAGCAACAGTAGATCTAGCTGGTCTGTCATAATATAATAGAGACAGTAGATCTAGCTGATCTGTCATATTACAATAGAGACAGTAGATCTAGCTGGTCTGTCATAATACAATAGAGACAGTAGATCTAGCTGGTCTGTCATAATATAATAGAGACTGTAGATCTAGCTGGTCTGTCGTAATATAATAGAGACAGTAGATCAAGCTGGTCTGTCAATTTAACAGAGACAGTAGCTATAGCTGGTCTGTCATAGTATAATAGAGACAATAGATCTAGCTGGTCTGTGAGAATACAATAGCAACAGTAGATCTAGCTGGTCTGTCATAATATAATAGAGACTGTAGATCTACCTGGTCTGTCATAATATAATAGAGACAGTAGATCAAGCTGGTCTGTCATAATATAATAGAAACAGTAGATCTAGCTGGTCTGTCATAATATAATAGAGACAGTAGATCTAGCTGGTCTGTCATATTATAGAGACAGTAGATCAAGCTGGTCTGTCATAATATAATAGAGACAATAGCTATAGCTGGTCTGTCATAGTATAATAGAGACAGTAGATCAAGCTGGTCTGTCATAGTATAATAGAGACAGTATATCAAGCTGGTCTGTCAATTTAACAGAGACAGTAGCTATAGCTGGTCTGTCATAGTATAATAGAGACAGTAGATCTAGCTGATCTGTCATAATACAATAGAGACAGGAGATCTTGCTGGTCTGTGATAATACAATAGAGACTGTAGATCTAGCTGGTCTGTCATATTATAGAGACAGTAGATCAAGCTGGTCTGTCATAATATAATAGAGACAATAGCTATAGCTGGTCTGTCATAGTATAATAGAGACAGTAGATCAAGCTGGTCTGTCAATTTAACAGAGACAGTAGCTATAGCTGGTCTGTCATAGTATAATAGAGACAGTAGATCTAGCTGGTCTGTCATAATATAATAGAGACAGTAGATCTAGCTGATCTGTCATAATACATTAGAGACAGGAGATCTTGCTGGTCTGTCATAATACAATAGAGACAGTAGATCTAGCTGGTCTGTCATAATACAATAGAGACAGTAGATCTAGCTGGTCTGTCATAATATAATAGAGACTGTAGATCTAGCTGGTCTGTCGTAATATAATAGAGACAGTAGATCAAGCTGGTCTGTCAATTTAACAGAGACAGTAGCTATAGCTGGTCTGTCATAGTATAATAGAGACAATAGATCTAGCTGGTCTGTGAGAATACAATAGCAACAGTAGATCTAGCTGGTCTGTCATAATATAATAGAGACTGTAGATCTACCTGGTCTGTCATAATATAATAGAGACAGTAGATCAAGCTGGTCTGTCATAATATAATAGAAACAGTAGATCTAGCTGGTCTGTCATAATATAATAGAGACAGTAGATCTAGCTGGTCTGTCATATTATAGAGACAGTAGATCAAGCTGGTCTGTCGTAATATAATAGAGACAATAGCTATAGCTGGTCTGTCATAGTATAATAGAGACAGTAGATCAAGCTGGTCTGTCATAGTATAATAGAGACAGTAGATCAAGCTGGTCTGTCAATTTAACAGAGACAGTAGCTATAGCTGGTCTGTCATAGTATAATAGAGACAGTAGATCTAGCTGATCTGTCATAATACAATAGAGACAGGAGATCTTGCTGGTCTGTGATAATACAATAGAGACTGTAGATCTAGCTGGTCTGTCATATTATAGAGACAGTAGATCAAGCTGGTCTGTCATAATATAATAGAGACAATAGCTATAGCTGGTCTGTCATAGTATAATAGAGACAGTAGATCAAGCTGGTCTGTCAATTTAACAGAGACAGTAGCTATAGCTGGTCTGTCATAGTATAATAGAGACAGTAGATCTAGCTGGTCTGTCATAATATAATAGAGACAGTAGATCTAGCTGATCTGTCATAATACAATAGAGACAGGAGATCTTGCTGGTCTGTGATAATACAATAGAGACTGTAGATCTACCTGGTCTGTCATAATATAATAGAGACAGTAGATCTAGCTGATCTGTCATAATACAATAGAGACTGTAGATCTAGCTGGTCTGTCATAATATAGAGACAGTAGATCTAGCTGGTCTGTCATATTATAATAGAGACAGTAGCTATAGCTGGTCTGTCATAGTATAATAGAGACTGTAGATCTAGCTGATCTGTCATAGTATAATAGAGACTGTAGATCTAGCTGATCTGTCATAATACAACAGCGACAGTAGATCTAGCTGGTCTGTCATAATATAATAGAGACAGTAGATCTAGCTGGTCTGTCATAATATAATAGAGACAGTAGATCTAGCTGATCTGTCATAATACAATAGAAACAGTAGATCTAGCTGGTCTGTCATAATACAACAGCGACAGTAGATCTAGCTGGTCTGTCATAATATAATAGAGACAGTAGATCTAGCTGAATTGTCATAATACAATAGAAACAGTAGATCTAGCTGGTCTGTCATAATACAACAGTGACAGTAGATCTAGCTGGTCTGTCATAATATAATAGAGACAGTAGATCTAGCTGATCTGTCATAATACAATAGAGACAGTAGATCTAGCTGGTCTGTCATAATACAATAGAGACAGTAGATCTTGCTGGTCTGTGATAATACAATAGAGACAGTAGATCTTGCTGGTCTGTGATAATACAATAGAGACTGTAGATCTACCTGGTCTGTCATAATATAATAGAGACAGTAGATCAAGCTGGTCTGTCAAAATATAATAGAGACAGTAGATCTAGCTGGTCTGTCATAATACAATAGCGACAGTAGATCTAGCTGGTCTGTCATAATATAATAGAGACTGTAGATCTAGCTGGTCTGTCGTAATATAATAGAGACAGTAGATCTAGCTGGTCTGTCATATTATAGAGACAGTAGATCAAGCTGGTCTGTCATAGTATAATAGAGACAGTAGATCAAGCTGGTCTGTCAATTTAACAGAGACAGTAGCTATAGCTGGTCTGTCATAGTATAATAGAGACAGTAGATCTAGCTGGTCTGTCATAATATAATAGAGACAGTAGATCAAGCTGGTCTGTCAAAATATAATAGAAACAGTAGATCTAGCTAGTCTGTCATATTACAATAGAGACAGTAGATCTAGCTGGTCTGTCATAATACAATAGAGACAGTAGATCTAGCTGGTCTGTCAAAATACAATAGAGACAGTAGATCTAGCTGGTCTGTCAAAATATAATAGAAACAGTAGATCTAGCTAGTCTGTCATATTACAATAGAGACAGTAGATCTAGCTGGTCTGTCATAATACAATAGAGACAGTAGATCTAGCTGGTCTGTCATAATATAATAGAGACAGTAGATCTAGCTGGTCTGTCATAATATAATAGAGACAGTAGATCTAGCTGGTCTGTCATATTATAGAGACAGTAGATCTAGCTGGTCTGTCATAATATAATAGAGACAGTAGATCTAGCTGGTCTGTCATAATATAATAGAGACAGTAGATCAAGCTGGTCTGTCATAGTATAATAGAGACAGTAGATCAAGCTGGTCTGTCATAGTATAATAGAGACAGTAGATCAAGCTGGTCTGTCAATTTAACAGAGACAGTAGCTATAGCTGGTCTGTCATATTATAATAGAGACAGTAGATCAAGCTGGTCTGCCATAATATAATAGAGACAGTAGATCTAGCTGATCTGTCATAATACAATAGAGACAGGAGATCTTGCTGGTCTGTGATAATACAATAGAGACTGTAGATCTACCTGGTCTGTCATAATATAATAGAGACAGTAGATCTAGCTGATCTGTTATAATACAATAGAGACTGTAGATCTAGCTGGTCTGTCATAATACAATAGAGACAGTAGATCTAGCTGGTCTGTCATATTATAATAGAGACAGTAGCTATAGCTGGTCTGTCATAGTATAATAGAGATAGTAGATCAAGCTGGTCTGTCATAGTATAATAGAGACAGTAGATCAAGCTGGTCTGTCAAAATATAACAGAGACAGTAGTTCCAGCTGGTCTGTCATAATATAATAGAGACAGTAGATCTAGCTGGTCTGTCATAATATAATAGAGACAGTAGATCTAGCTGATCTGTCATAATACAATAGAGACAGTAGATCATGCTGGTCTGTCATAATATAATAGAGACAGTAGATCTAGCTGATCTGTCATAATACAATAGAAACAGTAGATCTAGCTGGTCTGTCATAATACAACAGCGACAGTAGATCTAGCTGGTCTGTCATAATATAATAGAGACAGTAGATCTAGCTGATCTGTCATAATACAATAGAGACAGTAGATCTAGCTGGTCTGTCATAATACAATAGAGACAGTACATCTTGCTGGTCTGTGATAATTCAATAGAGACAGTAGATCTCGCTGGTCTGTCATAATATAATAGAGACAGTAGATCTAGCTGGTCTGTCATATTACAATAGAGACAGTAGATCTTGCTGGTCTGTGATAATTCAATAGAGACAGTAGATCTTGCTGGTCTGTGATAATACAATAGAGACTGTAGATCTACCTGGTCTGTCATAATATAATAGAGACAGTAGATCAAGCTGGTCTGTCAAAATATAATAGAAACAGTAGATCTAGCTGGTCTGTCATAATACAATAGCGACAGTAGATCTAGCTGGTCTGTCATAATATAATAGAGACAGTAGATCTAGCTGATCTGTCATATTACAATAGAGACAGTAGATCTAGCTGGTCTGTCATAATACAATAGAGACAGTAGATCTAGCTGGTCTGTCATAATATAATAGAGACAGTAGATCTAGCTGGTCTGTCATATTATAGAGACAGTAGATCAAGCTGGTCTGTCAAAGAGAGACAGTAGCTATAGCTGGTCTGTCATAGTATAATAGAGACAGTAGATCAAGCTGGTCTGTCATAGTATAATAGAGACAGTAGATCAAGCTGGTCTGTCAATTTAACAGAGACAGTAGCTATAGCTGGTCTGTCATAGTATAATAGAGACAGTAGATCTAGCTGGTCTGTGAGAATACAATAGAGACTGTAGATCTACCTGGTCTGTCATAATATAATAGAGACAGTAGATCAAGCTGGTCTGTCAAAATATAATAGAAACAGTAGATCTAGCTAGTCTGTCATAATACAATAGCGACAGTAGATCTAGCTGGTCTGTCATAATATAATAGAGACAGTAGATCTAGCGATTCTGTCATAATACAATAGAGACAGTAGATCTCACTGGTCTGTCATAATATAACAGAGACAGTAGTTCCAGCTGGTCTGTCATAATATAATAGAGACAGTAGATCTAGCTGGTCTGTCAAAATATAACAGAGACAGTAGTTCCAGCTGGTCTGTCATAATATAATAGAGACAGTAGATCTAGCTGGTCTGTCATAATATAATAGAGACAGTAGATCTAGCTGATCTGTCATAATACAATAGAAACAGTAGATCTGGCTGGTCTGTCAAAATATAATAGAGACAGTAGATCAAGCTGGTCTGTCATAATATAATAGAGACAGTAGATCTAGCTGGTCTGTCATAATATAATAGAGACAGTAGATCTAGCTGGTCTGTCATAATATAATAGAGACAGTAGATCTAGCTGGTCTGTCATAATACAATGGAGACAGTAGATCTAGCTGGTCTGTCATAATACAATGGAGACAGTAGTTCTAGCTGGTCTGTCATAATATAATAGAGACAGTAGATTAAGCTGGTCTGTGATAATATAATAGAGACAGTAGATCAAGCTGGTCTGTCAAAATTTAACAGAGACAGTACTATAGCTGGTCTGTCATAGTATAATAGAGACAGTAGATCAAGCTGGTCTGTCAAAATATAACAGAGACAGTAGATCTAGCTGGTCTGTCATATTATAATAGAGACAGTAGCTATAGCTGGTCTGTCATAGTATAATAGAGATAGTAGATCAAGCTGGTCTGTCATAGTATAATAGAGACAGTAGATCAAGCTGGTCTGTCAAAATATAACAGAGACAGTAGTTCCAGCTGGTCTGTCATAATATAATAGAGACAGTAGATCTAGCTGGTCTGTCATAATATAATAGAGACAGTAGATCTAGCTGATCTGTCATAATACAATAGAGACAGTAGATCATGCTGGTCTGTCATAATATAATAGAGACAGTAGATCTAGCTGATCTGTCATAATACAATAGAAACAGTAGATCTAGCTGGTCTGTCATAATACAACAGCGACAGTAGATCTAGCTGGTCTGTCATAATATAATAGAGACAGTAGATCTAGCTGATCTGTCATAATACAATAGAGACAGTAGATCTAGCTGGTCTGTCATAATACAATAGAGACAGTACATCTTGCTGGTCTGTGATAATTCAATAGAGACAGTAGATCTCGCTGGTCTGTCATAATATAATAGAGACAGTAGATCTAGCTGGTCTGTCATATTACAATAGAGACAGTAGATCTTGCTGGTCTGTGATAATTCAATAGAGACAGTAGATCTTGCTGGTCTGTGATAATACAATAGAGACTGTAGATCTACCTGGTCTGTCATAATATAATAGAGACAGTAGATCAAGCTGGTCTGTCAAAATATAATAGAAACAGTAGATCTAGCTGGTCTGTCATAATACAATAGCGACAGTAGATCTAGCTGGTCTGTCATAATATAATAGAGACAGTAGATCTAGCTGATCTGTCATATTACAATAGAGACAGTAGATCTAGCTGGTCTGTCATAATACAATAGAGACAGTAGATCTAGCTGGTCTGTCATAATATAATAGAGACAGTAGATCTAGCTGGTCTGTCATATTATAGAGACAGTAGATCAAGCTGGTCTGTCAAAGAGAGACAGTAGCTATAGCTGGTCTGTCATAGTATAATAGAGACAGTAGATCAAGCTGGTCTGTCATAGTATAATAGAGACAGTAGATCAAGCTGGTCTGTCAATTTAACAGAGACAGTAGCTATAGCTGGTCTGTCATAGTATAATAGAGACAGTAGATCTAGCTGGTCTGTGAGAATACAATAGAGACTGTAGATCTACCTGGTCTGTCATAATATAACAGAGACAGTAGTTCCAGCTGGTCTGTCATAATATAATAGAGACAGTAGATCTAGCTGATCTGTCATAATACAATAGAAACAGTAGATCTAGCTGGTCTGTCATAATACAACAGCGACAGTAGATCTAGCTGGTCTGTCATAATATAATAGAGACAGTAGATCTAGCTGATCTGTCATAATACAATAGAGACAGTAGATCTAGCTGGTCTGTCATAATACAATAGAGACAGTACATCTTGCTGGTCTGTGATAATTCAATAGAGACAGTAGATCTCGCTGGTCTGTCATAATATAATAGAGACAGTAGATCTAGCTGGTCTGTCATATTACAATAGAGACAGTAGATCTTGCTGGTCTGTGATAATTCAATAGAGACAGTAGATCTTGCTGGTCTGTGATAATACAATAGAGACTGTAGATCTACCTGGTCTGTCATAATATAATAGAGACAGTAGATCAAGCTGGTCTGTCAAAATATAATAGAAACAGTAGATCTAGCTGGTCTGTCATAATACAATAGAGACAGTAGATCTAGCTGGTCTGTCATAATATAATAGAGACAGTAGATCTAGCTGATCTGTCATATTACAATAGAGACAGTAGATCTAGCTGGTCTGTCATAATACAATAGAGACAGTAGATCTAGCTGGTCTGTCATAATATAATAGAGACAGTAGATCTAGCTGGTCTGTCATATTATAGAGACAGTAGATCAAGCTGGTCTGTCAAAGAGAGACAGTAGCTATAGCTGGTCTGTCATAGTATAATAGAGACAGTAGATCAAGCTGGTCTGTCATAATATAATAGAGACAGTAGATCAAGCTGGTCTGTCAATTTAACAGAGACAGTAGCTATAGCTGGTCTGTCATAGTATAATAGAGACAGTAGATCTAGCTGGTCTGTGAGAATACAATAGAGACTGTAGATCTACCTGGTCTGTCATAATATAATAGAGACAGTAGATCAAGCTGGTCTGTCAAAATATAATAGAAACAGTAGATCTAGCTGGTCTGTCATAATACAATAGAGACAGTAGATCTAGCTGGTCTGTCATAATATAATAGAGACAGTAGATCTAGCTGATTCTGTCATAATACAATAGAGACAGTAGATCTCACTGGTCTGTCATAATATAACAGAGACAGTAGTTCCAGCTGGTCTGTCATAATATAATAGAGACAGTAGATCTAGCTGGTCTGTCAAATATAATAGAGACAGTAGTTCTAGCTGGTCTGTCATAATATAATAGAGACAGTAGATCTAGCTGGTCTGTCATAATATAATAGAGACAGTAGATCTAGCTGATCTGTCATAATACAATAGAAACAGTAGATCTAGCTGGTCTGTCAAAATATAATAGAGACAGTAGATCAAGCTGGTCTGTCATAATATAATAGAGACAGTAGATCTAGCTGGTCTGTCATAATATAATAGAGACAGTAGATCTAGCTGGTCTGTCATAATATAATAGAGACAGTAGATCTAGCTGGTCTGTCATAATACAATGGAGACAGTAGATCTAGCTGGTCTGTCATAATACAATGGAGACAGTAGTTCTAGCTGGTCTGTCATAATATAATAGAGACAGTAGATTAAGCTGGTCTGTCATAATATAATAGAGACAGTAGATCAAGCTGGTCTGTCAAAATTTAACAGAGACAGTACTATAGCTGGTCTGTCATAGTATAATAGAGACAGTAGATCAAGCTGGTCTGTCAAAATATAACAGAGACAGTAGATCTAGCTGGTCTGTCATATTATAATAGAGACAGTAGCTATAGCTGGTCTGTCATAGTATAATAGAGATAGTAGATCAAGCTGGTCTGTCATAGTATAATAGAGACAGTAGATCAAGCTGGTCTGTCAAAATATAACAGAGACAGTAGTTCCAGCTGGTCTGTCATAATATAATAGAGACAGTAGATCTAGCTGGTCTGTCATAATATAATAGAGACAGTAGATCTAGCTGATCTGTCATAATACAATAGAGACAGTAGATCATGCTGGTCTGTCATAATATAATAGAGACAGTAGATCTAGCTGATCTGTCATAATACAATAGAAACAGTAGATCTAGCTGGTCTGTCATAATACAACAGCGACAGTAGATCTAGCTGGTCTGTCATAATATAATAGAGACAGTAGATCTAGCTGATCTGTCATAATACAATAGAGACAGTAGATCTAGCTGGTCTGTCATAATACAATAGAGACAGTACATCTTGCTGGTCTGTGATAATTCAATAGAGACAGTAGATCTCGCTGGTCTGTCATAATATAATAGAGACAGTAGATCTAGCTGGTCTGTCATATTACAATAGAGACAGTAGATCTTGCTGGTCTGTGATAATTCAATAGAGACAGTAGATCTTGCTGGTCTGTGATAATACAATAGAGACTGTAGATCTACCTGGTCTGTCATAATATAATAGAGACAGTAGATCAAGCTGGTCTGTCAAAATATAATAGAAACAGTAGATCTAGCTGGTCTGTCATAATACAATAGCGACAGTAGATCTAGCTGGTCTGTCATAATATAATAGAGACAGTAGATCTAGCTGATCTGTCATATTACAATAGAGACAGTAGATCTAGCTGGTCTGTCATAATACAATAGAGACAGTAGATCTAGCTGGTCTGTCATAATATAATAGAGACAGTAGATCTAGCTGGTCTGTCATATTATAGAGACAGTAGATCAAGCTGGTCTGTCAAAGAGAGACAGTAGCTATAGCTGGTCTGTCATAGTATAATAGAGACAGTAGATCAAGCTGGTCTGTCATAGTATAATAGAGACAGTAGATCAAGCTGGTCTGTCAATTTAACAGAGACAGTAGCTATAGCTGGTCTGTCATAGTATAATAGAGACAGTAGATCTAGCTGGTCTGTGAGAATACAATAGAGACTGTAGATCTACCTGGTCTGTCATAATATAATAGAGACAGTAGATCAAGCTGGTCTGTCAAAATATAATAGAAACAGTAGATCTAGCTAGTCTGTCATAATACAATAGAGACAGTAGATCTAGCTGGTCTGTCATAATATAATAGAGACAGTAGATCTAGCGATTCTGTCATAATACAATAGAGACAGTAGATCTCACTGGTCTGTCATAATATAACAGAGACAGTAGTTCCAGCTGGTCTGTCATAATATAATAGAGACAGTAGATCTAGCTGGTCTGTCAAAATATAACAGAGACAGTAGTTCCAGCTGGTCTGTCATAATATAATAGAGACAGTAGATCTAGCTGGTCTGTCATAATATAATAGAGACAGTAGATCTAGCTGATCTGTCATAATACAATAGAGACAGTAGATCAAGCTGGTCTGTCATAATATAATAGAGACAGTAGATCTAGCTGATCTGTCATAATACAATAGAAACAGTAGATCTGGCTGGTCTGTCAAAATATAATAGAGACAGTAGATCAAGCTGGTCTGTCATAATATAATAGAGACAGTAGATCTAGCTGGTCTGTCATAATATAATAGAGACAGTAGATCTAGCTGGTCTGTCATAATATAATAGAGACAGTAGATCTAGCTGGTCTGTCATAATACAATAGAGACAGTAGTTCTAGCTGGTCTGTCATAATATAATAGAGACAGTAGATTAAGCTGGTCTGTCATAATATAATAGAGACAGTAGATCAAGCTGGTCTGTCAAAATTTAACAGAGACAGTACTATAGCTGGTCTGTCATAGTATAATAGAGACAGTAGATCAAGCTGGTCTGTCAAAATATAACAGAGACAGTAGATCAAGCTGGTCTGTCAAAATATAACAGAGAGAGTAGATCTAGCTGATCTGTCATAATACAATAGAAACAGTAGATCTAGCTGGTCTGTCAAAATACAATAGAGACAGTAGATCTACCTGGTCTGTCATAATATAATAGAGACAGTAGATCAAGCTGGTCTGTCATAATATAATAGACAGTAGATCTAGCTGGTCTGTCATACTATAATAGAGACAGTAGATCTACCTGGTCTGTCATAATATAATAGAGACAGTAGATCAAGCTGGTCTGTCAAAATACAATAGAGACAGTAGATCTACCTGGTCTGTCATAATATAATAGAGACAGTAGCTATAGCTGGTCTGTCATAGTATAATAGAGACAGTAGATCAAGCTGGTCTGTCAAAATATAACAGAGACAGTAGTTCTAGCTGGTCTGTCATAATATAATAGAGACAGTAGATCTAGCTGATCTGTCATGATACAATAGAGACAGTAGATCTAGCTGGTCTGTCATAATACAATAGAGACAGTAGATCTAGCTGGTCTGTCATAATATAATAGAGACAGTAGATCTACCTGGTCTGTCATAATATAATAGAGACAGTAGATCAAGCTGGTGTGTCATAATATAATAGAGACAGTAGTTCTAGCTGGTCTGTCATAATATAATAGAGACAGTAGATCTAGCTGGTCTGTCATAATATAATAGAGACAATAGATCTACCTGGTCTGTCAAAATATAATAGAGACAGTAGATCAAGCTGGTCTGTCAAAATACAATAGACAGTAGATCTACCTGGTCTGTCATAATAGAGACAGTAGATCAAGCTGGTCTGTCATAATATAATAGAGACAGTAGATCTAGCTGGTCTGTCATAATATAATAGAGACAGTAGATCTAGCTGGTCTGTCATAATATAATAGAGACAGTAGATCTAGCTGGTCTGTCATAATACAATAGAGACAGTAGATCAAGCTGGTCTGTCATAATATAATAGAGACAGTAGATTAAGCTGGTCTGTCATAATATAATAGAGACAGTAGATCAAGCTGGTCTGTCAAAATTTAACAGAGACAGTACTATAGCTGGTCTGTCATAGTATAATAGAGACAGTAGATCAAGCTGGTCTGTCAAAATATAACAGAGACAGTAGATCAAGCTGGTCTGTCAAAATATAACAGAGAGAGTATATCTAGCTGATCTGTCATAATACAATAGAAACAGTAGATCTAGCTGGTCTGTCAAAATACAATAGAGACAGTAGATCTACCTGGTCTGTCATAATATAATAGAGACAGTAGATCTAGCTGGTCTGTCATAATACAATAGAGACAGTAGATCTAGCTGGTCTGTCATAATATAATAGAGAGTAGATCTAGCTGGTCTGTCAAAATATAACAGAGACAGTAGTTCTAGCTGGTCTGTCATAATACAATAGAGACAGTAGATCTAGCTGGTCTGTCATAATACAATAGAGACAGTAGATCTAGCTGGTCTGTCATAATATAATAGAGAGTAGATCTAGCTGGTCTGTCAAAATATAACAGAGACAGTAGTTCTAGCTGGTCTGTCATAATACAATAGAGACAGTAGATCTAGCTGGTCTGTCATAATACAATAGAGACAGTAGATCTACCTGGTCTGTCATAATATAATAGAGACAGTAGATCAAGCTGGTCTGTTAAAATACAATAGAGACAGTAGATCTACCTGGTCTGTCTTAATATAATAGAGACAGTAGATCAAGCTGGTCTGTCATAATATAATAGAGACAGTAGATCTAGCTGGTCTGTCATAATATAATAGAGACAGTAGATCTACCTGGTCTGTCATAATATAATAGAGACAGTAGATCAAGCTGGTCTGTCAAAATACAAAAGAGACAGTAGCTATAGCTGGTCTGTCATAATATAATAGAGACAGTAGCTATAGCTGGTCTGTCATAGTATAATAGAGACAGTAGATCAAGCTGGTCTGTCAAAATATAGAGACAATAGATCAAGCTGGTCTGTCAAAATATAACAGAGACAGTAGTTCTAGCTGGTCTGTCAAAATACAATAGAGACAGTTGATATAGCTGGTCTGTCATAATAAAATAGAGACAGTAGATCTAGCTGGTCTGTCATATTATAATAGAGACAGTAGATCTAGCTGGTATGTCATAATACAATAGAGACAGTAGATCTACCTGGTCTGTCATAATATAATAGAGACAGTAGATCTACCTGGTCTGTCAAAATATAATAGAGACAGTAGATCAAGCTGGTCTGTCAAAATACAATAGACAGTAGATCTACCTGGTCTGTCATAATATAGAGACAGTAGATCTAGCTGGTCTGTCATAATACAATAGAGACAGTAGATCTACCTGGTCTGTCATAATATAATAGAGACAGTAGATCTACCTGGTCTGTCAAAATATAATAGAGACAGTAGATCAAGCTGGTCTGTCAAAATACAATAGACAGTAGATCTACCTGGTCTGTCATAATATAGAGACAGTAGATCAAGCTGGTCTGTCATAATATAATAGAGCCAGTAGATCGAGCTGGTCTGTCATAATACAATAGAGCCAGTAGATCTAGCTGGTCTGTCATAATATATTGACAGTAGATCAAGCTGTTCTGTCAAAATACAATAGAGACAGTAGATCTACCTGGTCTGTCATAATATAATAGAGACAGTAGATCAAGCTGGTCTGTCATAATATAATGGAGACAGTAGATCTAGCTGGTCTGTCATAATATAATAGAGACAGTAGATCCAGCTGGTCTGTCATAATATAATAGAGACAGTAGATCTAGCTGGTCTGTCATAATATAATAGAGACAGTAGATCTACCTGGTCTGTCATAATATAATAGAGACAGTAGATCAAGCTGGTCTGTCATAATATAATGGAGACAGTAGATCTAGCTGGTCTGTCATAATATAATAGAGACAGTAGATCCAGCTGGTCTGTTATAATATAATAGAGACAGTTGATCTAGCTGGTCTGTCATAATATAATAGAGACAGTAGATCTAGCTGGTCTGTCATAATATAATAGAGACAGTAGATCTAGCTGGTCTGTCATAATATAATAGAGACAGTAGATCTAGCTGGTCTGTCATAATACAATAGAGACAGTAGATCAAGCTGGTCTGTCATAATATAATAGAGACAGTAGATTAAGCTGGTCTGTCATAATATAATAGAGACAGTAGATCAAGCTGGTCTGTCAAAATTTAACAGAGACAGTACTATAGCTGGTCTGTCATAGTATAATAGAGACAGTAGATCAAGCTGGTCTGTCAAAATATAACAGAGACAGTAGATCAAGCTGGTCTGTCAAAATATAACAGAGAGAGTAGATCTAGCTGATCTGTCATAATACAATAGAAACAGTAGATCTAGCTGGTCTGTCAAAATACAATAGAGACAGTAGATCTACCTGGTCTGTCATAATATAATAGAGACAGTAGATCTAGCTGGTCTGTCATAATACAATAGAGACAGTAGATCTAGCTGGTCTGTCATAATATAATAGAGAGTAGATCTAGCTGGTCTGTCAAAATATAACAGAGACAGTAGTTCTAGCTGGTCTGTCATAATACAATAGAGACAGTAGATCTAGCTGGTCTGTCATAATACAATAGAGACAGTAGATCTAGCTGGTCTGTCATAATATAATAGAGAGTAGATCTAGCTGGTCTGTCAAAATATAACAGAGACAGTAGTTCTAGCTGGTCTGTCATAATACAATAGAGACAGTAGATCTAGCTGGTCTGTCATAATACAATAGAGACAGTAGATCTACCTGGTCTGTCATAATATAATAGAGACAGTAGATCAAGCTGGTCTGTTAAAATACAATAGAGACAGTAGATCTACCTGGTCTGTCTTAATATAATAGAGACAGTAGATCAAGCTGGTCTGTCATAATATAATAGAGACAGTAGATCTAGCTGGTCTGTCATAATATAATAGAGACAGTAGATCTACCTGGTCTGTCATAATATAATAGAGACAGTAGATCAAGCTGGTCTGTCAAAATACAAAAGAGACAGTAGCTATAGCTGGTCTGTCATAATATAATAGAGACAGTAGCTATAGCTGGTCTGTCATAGTATAATAGAGACAGTAGATCAAGCTGGTCTGTCAAAATATAGAGACAATAGATCAAGCTGGTCTGTCAAAATATAACAGAGACAGTAGTTCTAGCTGGTCTGTCAAAATACAATAGAGACAGTTGATATAGCTGGTCTGTCATAATAAAATAGAGACAGTAGATCTAGCTGGTCTGTCATATTATAATAGAGACAGTAGATCTAGCTGGTATGTCATAATACAATAGAGACAGTAGATCTACCTGGTCTGTCATAATATAATAGAGACAGTAGATCTACCTGGTCTGTCAAAATATAATAGAGACAGTAGATCAAGCTGGTCTGTCAAAATACAATAGACAGTAGATCTACCTGGTCTGTCATAATATAGAGACAGTAGATCTAGCTGGTCTGTCATAATACAATAGAGACAGTAGATCTACCTGGTCTGTCATAATATAATAGAGACAGTAGATCTACCTGGTCTGTCAAAATATAATAGAGACAGTAGATCAAGCTGGTCTGTCAAAATACAATAGACAGTAGATCTACCTGGTCTGTCATAATATAGAGACAGTAGATCAAGCTGGTCTGTCATAATATAATAGAGCCAGTAGATCGAGCTGGTCTGTCATAATACAATAGAGCCAGTAGATCTAGCTGGTCTGTCATAATATATTGACAGTAGATCAAGCTGTTCTGTCAAAATACAATAGAGACAGTAGATCTACCTGGTCTGTCATAATATAATAGAGACAGTAGATCAAGCTGGTCTGTCATAATATAATGGAGACAGTAGATCTAGCTGGTCTGTCATAATATAATAGAGACAGTAGATCCAGCTGGTCTGTCATAATATAATAGAGACAGTAGATCTAGCTGGTCTGTCATAATATAATAGAGACAGTAGATCTACCTGGTCTGTCATAATATAATAGAGACAGTAGATCAAGCTGGTCTGTCATAATATAATGGAGACAGTAGATCTAGCTGGTCTGTCATAATATAATAGAGACAGTAGATCCAGCTGGTCTGTTATAATATAATAGAGACAGTTGATCTAGCTGGTCTGTCATAATATAATAGAGACAGTAGATCTAGCTGGTCTGTCATAATATAATAGAGACAGTAGATCTAGCTGGTCTGTCATAATATAATAGAGACAGTAGATCTAGCTGGTCTGTCATAATACAATAGAGACAGTAGATCAAGCTGGTCTGTCATAATATAATAGAGACAGTAGATTAAGCTGGTCTGTCATAATATAATAGAGACAGTAGATCAAGCTGGTCTGTCAAAATTTAACAGAGACAGTACTATAGCTGGTCTGTCATAGTATAATAGAGACAGTAGATCAAGCTGGTCTGTCAAAATATAACAGAGACAGTAGATCAAGCTGGTCTGTCAAAATATAACAGAGAGAGTAGATCTAGCTGATCTGTCATAATACAATAGAAACAGTAGATCTAGCTGGTCTGTCAAAATACAATAGAGACAGTAGATCTACCTGGTCTGTCATAATATAATAGAGACAGTAGATCTAGCTGGTCTGTCATAATACAATAGAGACAGTAGATCTAGCTGGTCTGTCATAATATAATAGAGACAGTAGATCTAGCTGGTCTGTCAAAATATAACAGAGACAGTAGTTCTAGCTGGTCTGTCATAATACAATAGAGACAGTAGATCTAGCTGGTCTGTCATAATACAATAGAGACAGTAGATCTAGCTGGTCTGTCATAATATAATAGAGAGTAGATCTAGCTGGTCTGTCAAAATATAACAGAGACAGTAGTTCTAGCTGGTCTGTCATAATACAATAGAGACAGTAGATCTAGCTGGTCTGTCATAATACAATAGAGACAGTAGATCTACCTGGTCTGTCATAATATAATAGAGACAGTAGATCAAGCTGGTCTGTTAAAATACAATAGAGACAGTAGATCTACCTGGTCTGTCTTAATATAATAGAGACAGTAGATCAAGCTGGTCTGTCATAATATAATAGAGACAGTAGATCTAGCTGGTCTGTCATAATATAATAGAGACAGTAGATCTACCTGGTCTGTCATAATATAATAGAGACAGTAGATCAAGCTGGTCTGTCAAAATACAAAAGAGACAGTAGCTATAGCTGGTCTGTCATAATATAATAGAGACAGTAGCTATAGCTGGTCTGTCATAGTATAATAGAGACAGTAGATCAAGCTGGTCTGTCAAAATATAGAGACAATAGATCAAGCTGGTCTGTCAAAATATAACAGAGACAGTAGTTCTAGCTGGTCTGTCAAATACAATAGAGACAGTTGATATAGCTGGTCTGTCATAATAAAATAGAGACAGTAGATCTAGCTGGTCTGTCATATTATAATAGAGACAGTAGATCTAGCTGGTATGTCATAATACAATAGAGACAGTAGATCTACCTGGTCTGTCATAATATAATAGAGACAGTAGATCTACCTGGTCTGTCAAAATATAATAGAGACAGTAGATCAAGCTGGTCTGTCAAAATACAATAGACAGTAGATCTACCTGGTCTGTCATAATATAGAGACAGTAGATCTAGCTGGTCTGTCATAATACAATAGAGACAGTAGATCTACATGGTCTGTCATAATATAATAGAGACAGTAGATCTACATGGTCTGTCATAATATAATAGAGACAGTAGATCTACCTGGTCTGTCAAAATATAATAGAGACAGTAGATCAAGCTGGTCTGTCAAAATACAATAGACAGTAGATCTACCTGGTCTGTCATAATATAGAGACAGTAGATCTAGCTGGTCTGTCATAATACAATAGAGACAGTAGATCTACATGGTCTGTCATAATATAATAGAGACAGTAGATCTACCTGGTCTGTCAAAATATAATAGAGACAGTAGATCAAGCTGGTCTGTCAAAATACAATAGACAGTAGATCTACCTGGTCTGTCATAATATAGAGACAGTAGATCAAGCTGGTCTGTCATAATATAATAGAGCCAGTAGATCGAGCTGGTCTGTCATAATACAATAGAGCCAGTAGATCTAGCTGGTCTGTCATAATATAGAGACAGTAGATCAAGCTGTTCTGTCAAAATACAATAGAGACAGTAGATCTACCTGGTCTGTCATAATATAATAGAGACAGTAGATCTAGCTGATCTGTCATAATATAATAGAGCCAGTAGATCTAGCTGGTCTGTCATAATATATTGACAGTAGATCAAGCTGTTCTGTCAAAATACAATAGAGACAGTAGATCTACCTGGTCTGTCATAATATAATAGAGACAGTAGATCAAGCTGGTCTGTCATAATATAATGGAGACAGTAGATCTAGCTGGTCTGTCATAATATAATAGAGACAGTAGATCCAGCTGGTCTGTCATAATATAATAGAGACAGTAGATCTAGCTGGTCTGTCATAATATAATAGAGACAGTAGATCTACCTGGTCTGTCATAATATAATAGAGACAGTAGATCAAGCTGGTCTGTCATAATATAATGGAGACAGTAGATCTAGCTGGTCTGTCATAATATAATAGAGACAGTAGATCCAGCTGGTCTGTTATAATATAATAGAGACAGTTGATCCAGCTGGTCTGTCATAATATAATAGAGACAGTAGATCTAGCTGGTCTGTCATAATATAATAGAGACAGTAGATCTACCTGGTCTGTCATAATATAATAGAGACAGTAGATCAAGCTGGTGTGTCATAATATAATAGAGACAGTAGTTCTAGCTGGTCTGTCATAATATAATAGAGACAGTAGATCTAGCTGGTCTGTCATAATATAATAGAGACAGTAGATCTACCTGGTCTGTCAAAATATAATAGAGACAGTAGATCAAGCTGGTCTGTCAAAATACAATAGACAGTAGATCTACCTGGTCTGTCATAATAGAGACAGTAGATCAAGCTGGTCTGTCATAATATAATAGAGAGTAGATCTAGCTGGTCTGTCAAAATATAACAGAGACAGTAGTTCTAGCTGGTCTGTCATAATATAATAGAGAGTAGATCTAGCTGGTCTGTCAAAATATAACAGAGACAGTAGTTCTAGCTGGTCTGTCATAATACAATAGAGACAGTAGATCTAGCTGGTCTGTCATAATACAATAGAGACAGTAGATCTAGCTGGTCTGTCATAATATAATAGAGAGTAGATCTAGCTGGTCTGTCAAAATATAACAGAGACAGTAGTTCTAGCTGGTCTGTCATAATACAATAGAGACAGTAGATCTAGCTGGTCTGTCATAATACAATAGAGACAGTAGATCTACCTGGTCTGTCATAATATAATAGAGACAGTAGATCAAGCTGGTCTGTTAAAATACAATAGAGACAGTAGATCTACCTGGTCTGTCTTAATATAATAGAGACAGTAGATCAAGCTGGTCTGTCATAATATAATAGAGACAGTAGATCTAGCTGGTCTGTCATAATATAATAGAGACAGTAGATCTACCTGGTCTGTCATAATATAATAGAGACAGTAGATCAAGCTGGTCTGTTAAAATACAATAGAGACAGTAGATCTACCTGGTCTGTCTTAATATAATAGAGACAGTAGATCAAGCTGGTCTGTCATAATATAATAGAGACAGTAGATCAAGCTGGTCTGTCATAATATAATAGAGACAGTAGATCTAGCTGGTCTGTCATAATATAATAGAGACAGTAGCTATAGCTGGTCTGTCATAGTATAATAGAGACAGTAGATCAAGCTGGTCTGTCAAAATATAGAGACAATAGATCAAGCTGGTCTGTCAAAATATAACAGAGACAGTAGTTCTAGCTGGTCTGTCAAAATACAATAGAGACAGTTGATATAGCTGGTCTGTCATAATAAAATAGAGACAGTAGATCTAGCTGGTCTGTCATATTATAATAGAGACAGTAGATCTAGCTGGTATGTCATAATACAATAGAGACAGTAGATCTACCTGGTCTGTCATAATATAATAGAGACAGTAGATCTACCTGGTCTGTCAAATATAATAGAGACAGTAGATCAAGCTGGTCTGTCAAAATACAATAGACAGTAGATCTACCTGGTCTGTCATAATATAGAGACAGTAGATCTAGCTGGTCTGTCATAATACAATAGAGACAGTAGATCTACATGGTCTGTCATAATATAATAGAGACAGTAGATCTACATGGTCTGTCATAATATAATAGAGACAGTAGATCTACCTGGTCTGTCAAAATATAATAGAGACAGTAGATCAAGCTGGTCTGTCAAAATACAATAGACAGTAGATCTACCTGGTCTGTCATAATATAGAGACAGTAGATCTAGCTGGTCTGTCATAATACAATAGAGACAGTAGATCTACATGGTCTGTCATAATATAATAGAGACAGTAGATCTACCTGGTCTGTCAAAATATAATAGAGACAGTAGATCAAGCTGGTCTGTCAAAATACAATAGACAGTAGATCTACCTGGTCTGTCATAATATAGAGACAGTAGATCAAGCTGGTCTGTCATAATATAATAGAGCCAGTAGATCGAGCTGGTCTGTCATAATACAATAGAGCCAGTAGATCTAGCTGGTCTGTCATAATATAGAGACAGTAGATCAAGCTGTTCTGTCAAAATACAATAGAGACAGTAGATCTACATGGTCTGTCATAATATAATAGAGACAGTAGATCTACCTGGTCTGTCAAAATATAATAGAGACAGTAGATCAAGCTGGTCTGTCAAAATACAATAGACAGTAGATCTACCTGGTCTGTCATAATATAGAGACAGTAGATCAAGCTGGTCTGTCAAAATACAATAGACAGTAGATCTACCTGGTCTGTCATAATAGAGACAGTAGATCAAGCTGGTCTGTCATAATATAATAGAGACAGTAGATCTAGCTGGTCTGTCATAATATAATAGAGACAGTAGATCTAGCTGGTCTGTCATAATATAATAGAGACAGTAGATCTAGCTGGTCTGTCATAATACAATAGAGACAGTAGATCAAGCTGGTCTGTCATAATATAATAGAGACAGTAGATTAAGCTGGTCTGTCATAATATAATAGAGACAGTAGATCTACCTGGTCTGTCATAATATAGAGACAGTAGATCTACCTGGTCTGTCATAATATAGAGACAGTAGATCAAGCTGGTCTGTCATAATATAATAGTGACAGTAGATCTAGCTGGTCTGTCATAATATAATAGAGACAGTAGATCTAGCTAGTCTGTCATAATATTATAGAGACAGTAGATCTAGCTGATCTGTCATAATATAATAGAGACAGTAGATCTAGCTCGTATGTCATAATACAATTGAGACAGTAGATCTAGCTGGTCTGTCATAATACAATAGAGACAGTAGATCTACCTGGTCTGTCATAATATAATAGAGACAGTAGATCAAGCTGGTCTGCCAAAATACAATAGAGACAGTAGATCTACCTGGTCTGTCATAATATAATAGAGACAGTAGATCAAGCTGGTCTGTCAAAATATAACAGAGACAGTAGTTCTAGCTGGTCTGTCATAATATAATAGAGACAGTAGATCTAGCTGATCTGTCATAATATAATAGAGCCAGTAGATCTATCTGGTCTGTCATAATATAATAGAGACAGTAGATCTAGCTAGTCTGTCATAATATTATAGAGACAGTAGATCTAGCTGGTCTGTCATAATACAATAGAGACAGTAGATCAAGCTGGTCTGTCAAAATATAACAGAGACAGTAGTTCTCGCTGGTCTGTCATAATATAATAGAGACAGTAGATCTAGCTGATCTGTCATAATATAATAGAGACAGTAGATCTAGCTCGTATGTCATAATACAATTGAGACAGTAGATCTAGCTCGTATGTCATAATACAATTGAGACAGTAGATCTAGCTGGTCTTTGATAATACAATATAGACAGTAGATCTACCTGGTCTGTCATAATATAATAGAGACAGTAGATCAAGCTGGTCTGCCAAAATACGATAGAGAC
>NW_026290868.1:282500-333114 GCF_023373465.1 Oncorhynchus keta | reverse complement strand
ACAGCCTCCACTCCTCTGGGAAGGCTTTCCACTAGATGTAGGAACATTGCTGCTATAACAGCCTCCACTCCTCTGGGAAGGCTTTCCACTAGATGTAGGAACATTGCTGCTATAACAGCCTCCACTCCTCTGGGGAGGCTTTCCACTAGATGTAGGAACATTGCTGCTATAACAGCCTCCACTCCTCTGGGAAGGCTTTCCACTAGATGTTGGAACATTGCTGCTATAACAGCCTCCACTCCTCTGGGAAGGCTTTCCACTAGATGTAGGAACATTGCTGCTATAACAGCCTCCACTCCTCTGGGAAGGCTTTCCACTAGATGTTGGAACATTGCTGCAGGGACTTGATTCTGTTCAGCCACAGGGTGATTCTGTTCAGCCACCCCGAGCTGACAAGATAAAATTCTGTCGTTCTGCCCCTGAACAAGGCAGTCAACCCACTATTCCTAGGCTGTCATTGTAAATAAGAATTTGTTCTTAACTGACTTGCCTAGTTAAATAAAGGAGGGGAGAAAAGAGCATTAGTGAGGTCGGACACTGATGTTGGGCGATTAGGCCTGGAACTTTGTTGCCACAAAGATGGAAGCACACAATTGTCTAGAATATCATTGTAGCTGTCCACTTAGGAAGCAACACTAATTGACAATACATTTCACATGCTGTTGTGCAAATGGAATAGACAACAGGTGGAAATTATAGGCAATTAGCAAGACACCCCCAATAAAGGAGTGGTTCTGCAGGTGGTGACCAGACCACTTCTCAGTTCCTATGCTTCCTGGATGATGTTTTGGTCACTTTTGAATGCTGGCGGTGCTTTCACTCTAGTGGTAGCATGAGACGGAGTCTACAACCCACACAAGTGGCTCAGGTAGTGCAGCTCATCCAGGATGGCACATCAATGCGAGCTGTGGCAAGAAGGTTTGCTGTGTCTGTCAGCGTAGTGTCCAGAGCATGAAGGCGCTACCAGGAGACAAGCCAGTACATCATGAGACATGGAGGCCGTAGGAGGGAAACAACCCAGCAGCAGGACAGCTACCTCCGCCTTTGTGCAAGGAGGAGCAGGAGGAGCACTGCCAGAGCCCTGCAAAATGACCTCCAGCAGGCCACAAATGTGCATGTGTCTGCTCAAACGGTCAGAAACCGACTCCATGAAGGCGGTATGAGGGCCCGACGTCCACAGGTGGAGGTTGTGCTTACAGCCCAACACCGTGCAGGACGTTTGGCATTTGCCAGTGAACACCAAGATTGGCAAATTCGCCACTGGCGCCCTGTGCTCTTCACAGATGAAAGCAGGTTCACACTGAGCACATGTGACAGACGTGACAGTCTGGAGACGCTGTGGAGAACGTTCTGCTGCCTGCAACATCCTCCAGCATGACCGGTTTGGCTGTGGGTCGGGTCTTGGTGTGGGGTGGCATTTCTTTGGGGGGCCGCACAGCCGTCCATGTGCTCGCCAGAGGTAGCCTGACTGCCATTAGGTACCGAGATGAGATCCTCAGACCCCTTGTGAGACCATATGCAGGTGCGGTTGGCCCTGGGTTCCTCCTAATGCAAGACAATGCTAGACCTCATGTGGCTGGAGTGTGTCAGCAATTCCTGCAAGAGGAATCATTGATGCTATGGACTGGCCCACCCGTTCCCCAGACCTGAATCGAATTGCGCACATCTGGGACATCATGTCTCACTCCATCTACCAACGCCACGTTGCACCACAGACTGTCCAGGAATTGGCGGATGCTTTAGTCCAGGTTTGGGAGGAGATCCCTCAGGAGACCATCCACCACCTCATCAGGAGCATGCCCAGGCGTTGTAGGGAGGTCATACAGGCACGTGGAGGCCACACACACTACTGAGCCTCATTTTGACTTGTTTTAAGGAAAATTAAAGTGGATCAGCCTGTAGTGTGGTTTTCCACTTTAATTTTGAGTGTGACTCCAAATCCAGACCTCCATGGGTTGATAAATTTGATTTCCATTGATAATTTTTGTGTGATTTTGTTGTCAGCACATTCAACTATGTAAAGAAAAAAGTATTTAATAAGAATATTTCATTCATTCAGATCTAGGATGTGTTATTTTAGTGTTCCCTTTATTTTTTTGAGCAGTGTATATAGTGTGTGTGTGTGTCGGCATTACCCTGTCATGTAATGCATTTCTCTGCACCATACGCTATGTGAAACAGTCAGCCACTGTACAGCACAGAGGTCTCTGGCCAGAGCTCCAGGCTCAGTCCCGTCTCATGACCGGCTGTTGTGTCATACGGTATTCTTAGAGGGAGTCAACTGAGGCAAAGCCCTCAGCCCAAAGGACAGGTTTCAACCTCTATCTATTCAATATGAAAACACACAGAGCTGTGTGCTAGTGGCTAGTACTCTATTTAATATGAAAACATACAGAGCTGTGTGCTAGTGGCTAGTACTCTATTTAATATGAAAACACACAGAGCTGTGTGCTAGTGGCTAGTACTCTATTCAATATGAAAACACACAGAGCTGTGTGCTAGTGGCTAGTACTCTATCTATTCAATATGAAAACACACAGAGCTGTGTGCTAGTGGCTTGTATCGATGTAAGATATGACAGTACTTTGGTCAATGATGATTCGTTGTAAAGAAACAAACAAATATATGACTTAGTCAGAACTAAGAAATGAGTTTTACAACTAGATTTAATGAAGTCGTTACTGAAGCAAACCTTTACATCGATTCAAGAGCTTTGGACCTCATTCCCTGACAACATTTAACCTGGAATGACCCTTCCTGTGACAAATAACCACCAGTGAACTATTCATTTATAAAGATGGACATTAAAACTTTTTTTTATTTAATAACATTTTCCCGGCCACAACAATAAAATTTAACAAATAATCACAAAAAAAAAAAAAAAAGTGTGACCTTCCATTAGCTGTACATTACATACACTATAGTAAAACTGACCAAGCTTAAAACCCACTACAACATTCATGTAGTGCTTCCAGCAGCATTTCACCAAGACAAAGACATTATACATATGTACAAATCCACATTAAATCCATCGCAAAGTTCACATATGTACAGCGTACGTGGCTGTGGTACAGAGTACTAACATCTATCAACGTTGTTGCTCGGTTCAAGACTCTGTTTTCTTACTGCCTTCTTCTAAAAGGTGTGTAGTAGAACTCTCGAGACTGTCTTCTAAAAGTTGTGTAGTCGAGCTCTAGAGACTGTCTTCTAAAAGTTGTGTAGTAGAACTCTCGAGACTGTCTTCTAAATGTTGTGTAGTAGAACTCTAGAGACTGTCTTCTAAAAGTTGTGTAGTAGAACTCTCGAGACTGTCTTCTAAATGTTGTGTAGTAGAACTCTAGAGACTGTCTTCTAAAAGTTGTGTAGTAGAACTCTAGAGACAGTCTTCTAAAAGTTGTGTAGTCGAGCTCTAGAGACTGTCTTCTAAAAGTTGTGTAGTAGAACTCTCGAGACTGTCTTCTAAATGTTGTGTAGTAGAACTCTAGAGACTGTCTTCTAAAAGTTGTGTAGTAGAACTCTCGAGACTGTCTTCTAAAAGTTGTGTAGTAGAACTCTCGAGACTGTCTTCTAAAAGTTGTGTAGTAGAACTCTAGAGACAGTCTTCTAAAAGTTGTGTAGTAGAACTCTAGAGACAGTCTTCTAAAAGTTGTGTAGTAGAACTCTAGAGACAGTCTTCTAAAAGTTGTGTAGTAGAACTCTAGAGACTGTCTTCTAAAAGTTGTGTAGTAGAACTCTAGAGACAGTCTTCTAAAAGTTGTGTAGTAGAACTCTCAAGACTGTCTTCTAAAAGTTGTGTAGTAGAACTCCCGAGACAGTCTTCTAAAAGTTGTGTAGTAGAACTCCCGAGACAGTCAAGAGTTAAAATTCTTACAAGTTGCAAAAAAAAAGTATTTAAAAAAAAAAAAATCATTTTCAAAACATTTACAATATAGCCAAACGCTTGATTCTGCCACAGCTATGTTACCTTACCGTGGAGTAGCACATTGGGCTGACCGACTACAGACTGCAGATTGTGATAGGACAGTTGACACTGCACTGAAAAGAAGCTACATCCAACCGTGTGGAGCACACAGAGGTTTGGAGCTGTGCTACGCCATTCAGACAGTGGTGTAATAAAATAAACACTGTACTCCATCTCCCTACTTCCTTCTCAGCTGAAGACAAGCATTCTCCAGATAGATAGATAGATAGATAGATAGATAGATAGATAGATAGATAGATAGATAGATAGATAGATAGAGAGAGATAGATAGATAGATAGATAGATAGATAGATAGATAGATAGATAGATAGATAGATAGATAGATAGATAGATAGATAGATAGATAGATAGATAGATAGATAGATAGATAGATAGATAGATAGATAGATAGATAGATATGGCCCTTGAATGACCAAAAGTGGTTTGAGTGCCTTATTTTTTTACTCAGAAAAATAAGAGTCAAAATCCACTGGCTTCATTTCCTCATAGCCACAAACGTAGAAAGAAATGCACTTTGGTATGTAACCAAATGCCCTGGGTTATTCAAATCACAATAAGAAGATAAATCTATCACAACAGTCTGAGGTAAAGATTCAAATGTATTTTTGTCCTTCTCTCCGGGAGTAATAAAATGAAGCTAACAGCTATAACCCCTTGAATTGTTTTGATGTTAAGACAAGACAGAGGCTGTCAGTTCCTCGACCCTTTCAGAGCATAAAGGTGATTGCTTCTTACTAAGCGTTCCCTGTTGGCAAACGGTGTTTCCAGGTGAGAGTTAGTCATCCCAAAAGATCTGACGCTCTGTCTCGAAACTGCACGGCTGTTTCCCCGAAATGGCGCCCTACTTTTGACCAGAGCCCTATCAAAAGTAGTGCACTATATAGAGAATAGGGTGCCATTGTGGATGTAGCCCATGTAATACCTGTCATTGTGCGGCCGCTTGGCTTTCTCCTCGCTACCACATCAGAGGTTAAGCCAGGAAGACTGTCTTTGGGCTTGAAGAAAACATCCATGAAAATGACTGTAAACATTTCAAACATCTGTGAAATGGATGTCTGTTCAGGGGAGATGTGCTGTAGGAAGGTGTATGTAGGGGAATGAAGTCATTATGTTACTGGTCTCGGGTTACTAAATGAATGGTATTAATAACCAAAAGGCACATTGTATTCGACCGAAGGACACGATTCCTCCCGACTATCAATCCACAAAACAACTACAATTAAAAAAGTCAAAAGAACGTTGTGACCCCGCCCCCTGTCCTGCCCCTCCCCACTGATGTTCTCCAATCAGCAGGCGGCAATGGGTTCCAAAGGGGGCGGGGCTACTGAGCAGTGTGCAGCTGGCAGGCACTGAACCAATCGTCAGCGGGGCAGGCCGGGGCTCTACTCCCTGACCTGATGAGGTCACCAGGTCGTCCATCCAATCCCCAGCCAGCCACACCTGTTCTGAACTCCAATCAAACAGAGTCTTCTGCTCGTTGTCCTGGAGCCTCCAAGTATCCACACAGTGACAGTCTGATAGGATCCCATAGTATAGTTCTTGTGCATGAGGTCATAAGTCTCTCCGTGGTTACCGACCGACCAATCAGACAACAACACAACATTCTGTTCTATTCAGCCCTAAGTTCAGTTTCATTTCTTTTAGATTGCCTCTTTTATTTGACTATATTGTTTTATGTGAAATAAACAAGTACAACTTTGACAAAAGCTTTAAAGAAGCCTCAGTGTGATTTATGGTTAACTAATAAAAACCTTTGTCAAATACTTTAGAAAGTCTGAAGGTTCAACACATTTGGGGAAAATGTTCATTACCAGGTTTAGGAGTCTGTTTTACAGGTTGCCTTCCACATGAAGCAAAGGGGAATATGGGAACACTTATTTTGGCTGTGCAAGGGAACAAGCGTTTTAGGAATTTACACTCTGGCCAGAGACACGTATCGGGCTGAAAATATTATTAAAGAAACGAGCAAATGAAAAACAAAACTCTACAACTCTACAGTTGCAACAGTCAACATGGTATAAACTAAGCAATTCAAAGAGCTACATGAGTCAACCTTAAGTCCTGCTGTATAACCACGTGTTATAACACTAACTGCCTTTCACTACAACCCAGAGTATTACTGAGACCACCCGGGCTCTGAAGATCACCTATACAGAATTACTGAGACAACCCGGGCTCTGAAGATCACCTATACAGAATTACTGAGACAACCCGGGCTCTGAAGATCACCTATACAGAATTACTGAGACAACCCGGGCTCTGAAGATCACCTATACAGAATTACTGAGACCACCCGGGCTCTGAAGATCACCTATACAGAATTACTGAGACAACCCGGGCTCTGAAGATCACCTATACAGTATTACTGAGACAACCCCAGGCTCTGAAGATCACCTATACAGAATTACTGAGACAACCCCAGGCTCTGAAGATCACCTATACAGTATTACTGAGACAACCCGGGCTCTGAATATCACCTATACAGAATTACTGAGACAACCCCAGGCTCTGAAGATCACCTATACAGAATTACTGAGACAACCCCAGGCTCTGAAGATCACCTATACAGAATTACTGAGACAACCCGGGCTCTGAAGATCACCTATACAGTATTACTGAGACAACCCGGGCTCTGAAGATCACCTATACAGAATTACTGAGACAACCCCAGGCTCTGAAGATCACCTATACAGTATTACTGAGACAACCCCAGGCTCTGAAGATCACCTATACAGAATTACTGAGACAACCCCAGGCTCTGAAGATCACCTATACAGAATTACTGAGACAACCCCAGGCTCTGAAGATCACCTATACAGAATTACTGAGACAACCCGGGCTCTGAAGATCACCTATACAGAATTACTGAGACAACCCCAGGCTCTGAAGATCACCTATACAGAATTACTGAGACAACCCCAGGCTCTGAAGATCACCTATACAGAATTACTGAGACAACCCGGGCTCTGAAGATCACCTATACAGAATTACTGAGACAACCCCAGGCTCTGAAGATCACCTATACAGAATTACTGAGACAACCCCAGGCTCTGAAGAACACCTTCTAGTCAGTATTACTGAGACAACCCCAGGCTCTGAAGAACACCTTCTAGTCAGTATTACTGAGACAACCCCAGGCTCTGAAGAACACCTTCTATTCAGTATTGCGGAGACAACCCCAGGCTCTGAAGAACTATTCAGTATTACTGAGACAACCCCAGGCTCTGAAGAACTATTCAGTATTACTGAGACAACCCCAGGCTCTGAAGAACTATTCAGTATTACTGAGACAACCCCAGGCTCTGAATAACTATTCAGAATTACTGAGACAACCCCAGGCTCTGAAGAACTATTCAGTATTACTGAGACAACCCCAGGCTCTGAAGAACTATTCAGTATTACTGAGACAACCCCAGGCTCTGAAGAACTATTCAGTATTACTGAGACAACCCCAGGCTCTGAATAACTATTCAGTATTACTGAGACAACCCCAGGCTCTGAAGAACTATTCAGAATTACTGAGACAACCCCAGGCTCTGAAGAACACCTTCTATTCAGTATTGCGGAGACAACCCCAGGCTCTGAAGAACTATTCAGTATTACTGAGACAACCCCAGGCTCTGAAGAACTATTCAGTATTACTGAGACAACCCCAGGCTCTGAAGAACTATTCAGTATTACTGAGACAACCCCAGGCTCTGAATAACTATTCAGTATTACTGAGACAACCCCAGGCTCTGAAGAACTATTCAGAATTACTGAGACAACCCCAGGCTCTGAAGAACTATTCAGTATTACTGAGACAACCCCAGGCTCTGAAGAACACCTTCTATTCAAGTATATGCAGTCATGCCCATGTAGTAAGCACCTCATCGACCTACCAGCCCCTACCTACCTACCTACCTACCTACCCAGCCGACCCTAGATCAGTCCTTCAACACAGACACAGTCCTCTCTGATGAGGACATTATAATATCCACAGTCCTTCATCACAGACACAGTCCTCTCTGATGAGGACATTATAATATCCACAGTCCTTCATCACAGACACAGTCCTCTCTGATGAGGACATTATAATATCCACAGTCCTTCATCACAGACACAGTCCTCTCTGATGAGGACATTATAATATCCACAGTCCTCTCTGATGAGGACATTATAATATCCACAGTCCTCTCTGATGAGGACATTATAATATCCACAGTCCTTCATCACAGACACAGTCCTCTCTGATGAGGACATTATAATATCCACAGTCCTTCATCACAGACACAGTCCTCTCTGATGAGGACATTATAATATCCACAGTCCTTCATCACAGACACAGTCCTCTCTGATGAGGACATTATAATATCCACAGTCCTTCATCACAGACACAGTCCTCTCTGATGAGGACATTATAATATCCACAGTCCTTCATCACAGACACAGTCCTCTCTGATGAGGACATTATAATATCCACAGTCCTTCATCACAGACACAGTCCTCTCTGATGAGGACATTATAATATCCACAGTCCTTCATCACAGACACAGTCCTCTCTGATGAGGACATTATAATATCCACAGTCCTTCATCACAGACACAGTCCTCTCTGATGAGGACATTATAATATCCACAGTCCTTCATCACAGACACAGTCCTCTCTGATGAGGACAATATAATATCCACAGTCCTTCATCACAGACACAGTCCTCTCTGATGAGGACAATATAATATCCACAGTCCTTCATCACAGACACAGTCCTCTCTGATGAGGACATTATAATATCCACAGTCCTTCATCACAGACACAGTCCTTCATCACAGACACAGTCCTCTCTGATGAGGACATTATAATATCCACAGTCCTTCATCACAGACACAGTCCTTCATCACAGACACAGTCCTCTCTGATGAGGACATTATAATATCCACAGTCCTCTCTGATGAGGACATTATAATATCCACAGTCCTTCATCACAGACACAGTCCTCTCTGATGAGGACATTATAATACCCACAGTCCTCTCTGATGAGGTCATCATCACAAAGCCACTTCACCTCAGCTCTACTCTGCCTCAGCACATTTAGTTTATAATCGTCCAATAATCTGATAGAACAAAACAAAGTAGACATTTTTTGCTCCAAGATCCTCTTTACATCCGTTTTCAAATAAAAAGCACCATTGTTCTGCAGTGAAGATTACATTTCACAGCAGCTGTACCAAGGAATAGCACCTAATAACTTATTATGTTAACATCTCATATTTTGATAGATGCCATTTCTCTCCCCCCTCTTCTCTCCCTTCCCCTCTTCCTCCCCTCCCCTCCTTTCCTCTCCTTATTTTCTCTCCCCTCCCTCCTCTCCTTATTTTCTCCCCCCCTCTCTCCTCTCCTTCTTCTCTCCCCCCCTCTCTCCTCTCCTTCTTCTCTCCCCCCTCTCCCTCCCCTCTCCTCTCCTCTCCTTCTTCTCTCCCCCTCTCTCCTCTCCTTCTTCTCTCCCCCCCTCTCTCCTCTCCTTCTTCTCTCCCCCCTCTCCCCTCTCCCCTCCCCTCCCCTCCTCTCTTCTCTCCCCCCTCTCTCCTCTCTCCCCCTCTCCCCTCCCCTCCCCTCCTCTCTTCTCTCCCCCCTCTCTCCCTCCTCCTTCTTCTCTCCCCCTCTCCCATCCCCTCCCCTCCCCTCCTCTCCTCCTCTGACAGAACACATTATTCCGTGTATCACTCCCTTGTTTCTGGTACAGGTGAAAACAAGACAAACCTGCACTAATTTCTAGTTCTAGTTCAGTTGTTTAAGGAATGTCAAGAGAATTACAGGCATAGTCTGTCAGGTAAACAAATGTTTCCACACCGCGGTCCAACCTCTCACTTTAACTCTTAACAGTCTTAAAACAGCCACTTTCCATCCTCACATTTATTTGACCAAAACCTCATCTCAGATACTATGATCTTAGCTTATAAAAAAAAAAAAACTTTCTCACAGCTATTTAATGTCACTATATCAATCAGATAAGGTAGAGAAGCAGAGCCTAAATATCTTCAGACTGTCTGATATGAGTTAGTTATCGTCATGTGTTCATCGTGGCCAGCCACCCATTCTGTTGTTCTACACTATCACGCCCAGGTTATCAGTCTCTGCTTGGGCCAGATTGTGTGAACGACAGCCACCTGCTCCATCAGAGCACACAGTCCTGAGACTAAACACCTAAAAGCATTGTTCCCTTCATGATGACCACTTTCATGTTTTTGTCTCGTTTATATTTATAATAAAAGCTGCTACAGAGCTACTAAACAATGACGCGATGAATTAATAACGCTGAGTAAACCCCTCTGTCTAAAACAAACCACACTGTTGAGTACAGTGACTGGTACTGTTCGGCTTCCCCGGTTGTTTCTCTCTCTCTCAGAGACACATCTCTCCATTTTAAAAACACAAACAAACCAAAAACAGTAAGAAGAGAGATCCTAGATGAGACAACGAACTAGCTGTCGTTTACAGTTCCTTCAACTGACTAGTTTTGGCAACACTGTCCTCTGTTGGATGTTCCCGTTGGCGTCCGTCATGTGCGCCAGGTTAGTCCTTATCTTGGCGGTGGAGCCCGAGGTGGGAGGTAATTTGGAGATGGACGTGATAGCGCCAGAGCCCCCGTCGGTGATCCGCTTCACCGTTGTTTTGTCCCCCGTGGGAGGTTTGGGCAAGCGCCTCCTGAGCCAGGGGTGTCTGAGGGCCTGGCTGGGGGACATGCGCACGGCAGGGTCCCACTCCAGACACTGCTTGATGAAGTCCAGGAACAGGGGGTCGTCGCAGCCCTTCAAGGCCGTCACCCACTCCTTGCTCCCCGGGGGTCCCCTCAGTTTGCCCCGGCGGGAGCGCCCCCCGTTCAGCACCACCGAGCCGTCCGGCAGGGTCGTCACCGCGCAGTACCGGGGGTAACCCTTGGAGCTCACAAAGTTTTTGGCTCTCTTGGAAGAGTCCAGCAGTTTCTGCGAGGGCATGCCCAGCAGCTCGATGACACATGCCAGTTGGTCCCCTTCATCTTCGCCCGGCAGGAGAGGGTACCCAGTGAGCAACTCCGCTAAGATGCAGCCCAGGCTCCACATGTCAATAGGCATCCCATAGCGCGACCCCAGGATGACCTCGGGAGCTCTGTAAAAACGAGACTGGATGTAGGTGTAAACCCGCTGGTGCTCGTAGCAGCTGGAGCCAAAGTCGATGACCTTGATCCCGCTGCGTCCCTGCTGCTTCAGGAGAATGTTCTCTGGCTTCAGGTCACAGTGGATGATACGGTTCTTGTGCAGCGAGTCCAGACACTGCAGGATAGAGTGGGCGAACTTCCTGACGAGCGGCAAGCTGAAGCCCTGGAACTTGTTCTTCTTGATGAGCTCGTAGAGGTTCATGCTGAGGAGTTCAAAGGTCATGCAGATGTGGTTACGGAATGTGAAGTTCTCCAGCATGTGGATCACGTTCATGGTGGAGTCTTTGTCCTGCTTCCTCAGGTGCTCCAGGATCCGGATCTCTTCGGCCGCCTGGCGGTGGAACCTCTTCTCATTCCTCACCATCTTCAGCGCCACGTGGCAGTGGGCCTTGTGGTCGTAGGCCTTCACCACCTGACCGAAACTGCCCTTGCCAATCACCTTGAGGACCTCGTAGCGGTAGGAGACGTGGTCGTGGGGCACCTGGATGTAGGAGCCCTGATCGTCGTCGTAGCCTCCGTTGTTGGACCCCCCGATCACCCCCGGCCTCTTCTTGGCGTTGGGTCCAGCGAAATACACCTCTGGGTAACTGAAGATCTCATGGTGCTCGAAGGCCGTAAGCTTGGGCATGAACTGCTTCATGGCCTGCTCCGGGGTCAGGGTGGCCGGCTGGGGCTTGCTGTCGGTGGACTTGAGGGAGGCTGAGCTGCCCTGCCGACACTGGGCCGTGGTAGTGGTGACGTCGGGCTGCTGTCGGTCAGGCAGCGGTAGACCTGCCCGGCCCACAGAGGTCAACCCATTGGGCTGTGCAGTCAACACTGTCCGTTTGTTGCTGTTCTCCTCAAACAGCTGTTGAACGTGGATCTGTTGGTGGTTCCCCACGTGCATGTGGTCACTCATGGTGTGTTTATTGCCTCCAACCTGGAAGAGAACAGAGAGACAGAACAAGACCTTAGAATCAGCAGCATCAACAGGAAAAGACCCAACTGAAAACAACGGACAGAAACAGTTGATATGCCCTTTGAACCCTGCACCCAAATACTTTGAGGAACTAGTGAGTCGAGCACGCCAATTCTGGATTCTAAAAGATACAGGACATTTCATGGGGTTTAAAACGGTACATTATTTGAATGAATCTCCAACCAACACAAAGGTGTGTTTCTAGATATAAACTACCACTGACAGGAACACCTGGTCTAGGTTTTAGATGTGTTTCTAGATAGATTCCAACTACCACTGACAGGAACACCTGGTTTTAGATGTGTTTCTAGATAGATTCCAACTACCACTGACAGGAACACCTGGTTTTAGATGTGTTTCTAGATAGATTCCAACTACCACTGACAGGAACACCTGGTTTTAGATGTGTTTCTAGATAGATTCCAACTACCACTGACAGGAACACCTGGTTTTAGATGTGTTTCTAGATATAATCCAACTACCACTGACAGGAACACCTGGTTTTAGATGTGTTTCTAGATATAATCCAACTACCACTGACAGGAACACCTGGTTTTAGATGTGTTTCTAGATATAATCCAACTACCACTGACAGGAACACCTGGTTTTAGATGTGTTTCTAGATATAATCCAACTACCACTGACAGGAACACCTGGTTTTAGATGTGTTTCTAGATATAATCCAACTACCACTGACAGGAACACCTGGTTTTAGATGTGTTTCTAGATATAATCCAACTACCACTGACAGGAACACCTGGTTTTAGATGTGTTTCTAGATATAATCCAGCTACCACTGACAGGAACACCTGGTTTTAGATGTGTTTCTAGATATAATCCAGCTACCACTGACAGGAACACCTGGTTTTAGATGTGTTTCTAGATATAATCCAACTACCACTGACAGGAACACCTGGTTTTAGATGTGTTTCTAGATATAATCCAACTACCACTGACAGGAACACCTGGTTTTAGATGTGTTTCTAGATATAATCCAACTACCACTGACAGGAACACCTGGTTTTAGATGTGTTTCTAGATATAATCCAGCTACCACTGACAGGAACACCTGGTTTTTAGATGTGTTTCTAGATATAATCCAGCTACCACTGACAGGAACACCTGGTCTAGGTTTTAGATGTGTTTCTAGATATAATCCAACTACCACTGACAGGAACACCTGGTTTTAGATGTGTTTCTAGATATAATCCAACTACCACTGACAGGAACACCTGGTTTTAGATGTGTTTCTAGATATAATCCAGCTACCACTGACAGGAACACCTGGTCTAGGTTTTAGATGTGTTTCTAGATATAATCCAACTACCACTGACAGGAACACCTGGTTTTAGATGTGTTTCTAGATATAATCCAACTACCACTGACAGGAACACCTGGTTTTAGATGTGTTTCTAGATATAATCCAGCTAGATGTGTTTCTAGATATAATCTAGCTACCACTGACAGGAACACCTGGTCTAGATGTTTTAGATATAATCCAGCTACCACTGACAGGAACACCTGGTTTTAGATGTGTTTCTAGATATAATCCAACTACCACTGATGGTTTTAGTGTGTTTCTAGATATAATCCAGCTACCACTGACAGGAACACCTGGTTTTAGATGTGTTTCTAGATATAATCCAACTACCACTGACAGGAACACCTGGTTTTAGATGTGTTTCTAGATATAATCCAGCTACCACTGACAGGAACACCTGGTTTTAGATGTGTTTCTAGATATAATCCAACTACCACTGACAGGAACACCTGGTCTTAGATGGTCTATGTACCACTGACAGGAACACCTGGTTTTAGATTGTTTCAAGATCTAATCCAGCTGGTCACCTGGTTTTAGATTGTTTCAAGATCTTGACAGGAACACCTGGTTTATGTGTTTCTAGATTAATCTACCACTGACAGGAACTTTTTAGCTGGTTTCTAGATATAATCCAGCTACCACTGACAGGAACACCTGGTTTTAGATGTGTTTAGATATAATCCAGCTACCACTGAGCTTGTCAGGAACACCTGGTTTTAGATGGTCTAGATATAATAGCTACCACTGACAGGAACTGGTTTTAGATGTGTTTCTAGATATAATAGCTTGACAAGATCTTTTTAGATGTGTTTCTAGATATAATTAGCACCTGGTTTGTCTAGGTCTTAGCTGGTTTCTATGTGGTTTTAGATGTGTTTCTATATAACTACCACTGCTTGACAGGAACACCTGATTTTAGCTGGTTTCTAGATGTATTACCACTGACAGGAACACCTGTCTAGGTTTTAGATGTGTTTCTAGATATAATCCAACTACCACTGACAGGAACACCTGGTTTTTTAGATGGTTTCTAGATATTCCAACTACCACTGACAGGAACACCTGGTTTTAGATGTGTTTCTAGATATTCCAACTTGACAGGAACACCTGGTTTTAGATGTGTTTCTAGATATAATCCAACTACCACTGACAGGAACACCTGGTTTTAGATGTGTTTCTAGATATAATCCAACTACCACTGACAGGAACACCTGGTCTAGGTTTTAGATGTGTTTCTAGATATAATCCAACTACCACTGACAGGAACACCTGGTCTAGGTTTTAGATGTGTTTCTAGATCTTAGCTGGTCTATGTATTAGCTTGTCAAGATCTTAGTTGGTCTATGTATTAGCTTGTCAAGATCTTAGCTGGTCTATGTATTAGCTTGTCTAGGTCTTAGCTGGTCTATGTATTAGCTTGTCAAGATCTTAGCTGGTCTATGTATTAGCTTGTCTAGGTCTTAGCTGGTCTATGTATTAGCTTGTCAAGATCTTAGCTGGTCTAGGTATTAGCTTGTCTAGGTCTTAGCTGGTCTAGGTATTAGCTTGTCTAGGTCTTAGCTTGTCTTAGCTTGTCTAGGTCTTAGCTGGTCTATGTCTTATGTATTAGCTTTTCAAGATCTTAGCTGGTCTAGGTCTTAGCTTGTGTAGGTCTTAGCTGGTCTAGGTCTTAGCTGGTCTAGGTCTTAGCTGGTCTAGGTCTTAGCTTGTCTTAGCTTGTCTAGGTCTTAGCTTGTCTAGGTCTAAGCTTGTCTAGGTCTTAGCTTGTCTAGGTCTTAGCTTGTCTAGGTCTTAGCTGGTCTAGGTCTTAGCTTGTGTAGGTCTTAGCTTGTCTAGGTCTTAGCTGGTCTAGGTCTTAGCTTGTGTAGGTCTTAGCTTGTCTAGGTCTTAGCTTGTCTAGGTTTTAGCTTGTCTAGGTCTTAACTTATGTAGGTCTTAGCTTGTCTAGGTCTTAGCTTGTGTAGGTCTTAGCTTGTCTAGGTCTTAGCTGGTCTAGGTCTTAGCTGGTCTAGGTCTTAGGTTTTATGAAGACGTTACAGCATCTACATGACAGTGGTGTTGTATCTATAGCAGACTAAAGCTTTATCTAGCTCGCCGTACTGATCTGCAGGATAAGGCTCTTAGCAGGGAGTAGTGTGTGTGTGTGTGTGTGTGTGTGTGTGTGTGTGTGTGTGTGTGTGTGTGTGTGTGTGTGTGTGTGTGTGTGTGTGTGTGTGTGTGTGTGTGTGTGTGTGTGTGTGTGAAGGATCTTAGCAGGGAGTAGTGTGTGTGTGTGTCTGGTTCTAAAGAACGCAATCACACGCGTTCCTTAGATTACACAACCAGGAACCAGGAAGCTGTAGGGAGAGTTGTGTTACTATACTAGTCCAGCTGATTAAGGAACCAGGAAGCTGTAGGGAGAGTTGTGTTACTATACTAGTCCAGCTGATTAAGGAACCAGGAAGCTGTAGGGAGAGTTGTGTTACTATACTAGTCCAGCTGATTAAGGAACCAGGAAGCTGTAGGGAGAGTTGTGTTACTATACTAGTCCAGCTGATTAAGGAACCAGGAAGCTGTAGGGAGAGTTGTGTTACTATACTAGTCCAGCTGATTAAGGAACCAGGAAGCTGTAGGGAGAGTTGTGTTACTATACTAGTCCAGCTGATTAAGGAACCAGGAAGCTGTAGGGAGAGTTGTGTTACTATACTAGTCCAGCTGATTAAGGAACCAGGAAGCTGTAGGGAGAGTTGTGTTACTATACTAGTCCAGCTGATTAAGGAACCAGGAAGCTGTAGGGAGAGTTGTGTTACTATACTAGTCCAGCTGATTAAGGAACCAGCTGATTAAGGAACCAGGAAGCTGTAGGGAGAGTTGTGTTACTATACTAGTCCAGCTGATTAAGGAACCAGGAAGCTGTAGGGAGAGTTGTTACTATACTAGTCCAGCTGATTAAGGAACCAGGAAGCTGTAGGGAGAGTTGTTACTATACTAGTCCAGCTGATTAAGGAACCAGGAAGCTGTAGGGAGAGTTGTGTTACTATACTAGTCCAGCTGATTAAGGAACCAGGAAGCTGTAGGGAGAGTTGTGTTACTATACTAGTCCAGCTGATTAAGGAACCAGGAAGCTGTAGGGAGAGTTGTTACTATACTAGTCCAGCTGATTAAGGAACCAGGAAGCTGTAGGGAGAGTTGTGTTACTATACTAGTCCAGCTGATTAAGGAACCAGGAAGCTGTAGGGAGAGTTGTGTTACTATACTAGTCCAGCTGATTAAGGAACCAGGAAGCTGTAGGGAGAGTTGTTACTATACTAGTCCAGCTGATTAAGGAACCAGGAAGCTGTAGGGAGAGTTGTGTTACTATACTAGTCCAGCTGATTAAGGAACCAGGAAGCTGTAGGGAGAGTTGTGTTACTATACTAGTCCAGCTGATTAAGGAACCAGGAAGCTGTAGGGAGAGTTGTGTTACTATACTAGTCCAGCTGATTAAGGAACCAGGAAGCTGTAGGGAGAGTTGTGTTACTACTATACTAGTCCAGCTGATTAAGGAACCAGGAAGCTGTAGGGAGAGTTGTGTTACTATACTAGTCCAGCTGATTAAGGAACCAGGAAGCTGTAGGGAGAGTTGTGTTACTATACTAGTCCAGCTGATTAAGGAACCAGGAAGCTGTAGGGAGAGTTGTTTACTATACTAGTCCAGCTGATTAAGGAACCAGGAAGGAAGCTGTAGGGAGAGTGTAGTCCAGCTGATTAAGGGAGAGTTGTGCTGATTAAGAACAGAGCCTATCAAGTGTGTGTGTGTATACTAGTCCAGCTGATTAAGGAACCAGGTGTGTGTGAGTGTTGTGTTACTATACTAGTGCTGATTAAGTGTGTGAAGCTGTGTGGAGTGTTGTGTTACTGTGCGTGTGTGTGAGAGTGTGTGTGTGTGTGTGATTAAGGAACCAGTGTGTGTGTGTGTGTGTGTGTGTGTGGAACCAGGAAGCTGTAGTGCGTGTGTGCGTGCTAGTGCAGCTGATTAAGCGTGAAGTGTGTGTGTGTGTGAGCTGCAGGAGGATTGAAATAGGACACAATGGTGAACTATCTGTATTTCCAGACTCAACAGGATTCAAGAGATCAGCTGCCATGGAGACGAGGCTCTTAGGTAGTGATCACCTCCTCAGTTAGAAGTACTGCCTGCTGCTCGCTGCCAGGACCAATACCCTCCCTTACTCTGCATAACATAACTGACCAGCCCTATACCCTCCCTTACTCTGCATAACATAACTGACCAGCCCTATACCCTCCCTTACTCTGCATAACATAACTGACCAGCCCTATACCCTCCCTTACTCTGCATAACATAACTGACCAGCCCTATACCCTCCCTTACTCTGCATAACACAACTGACCAGCCCTGATACCCTCCCTTACTCTGCATAACATAACTGACCAGCCCTATACCCTCCCTTACTCTGCATAACATAACTGACCAGCCCTATACCCTCCCTTACTCTGCATAACATAACTGACCAGCCCAATACCCTCCCTTACTCTGCATGACATAACTGACCAGCCCTATACCCTCCCTTACTCTGCATAACATAACTGACCAGCCCTATACCCTCCCTGACCAGCCCTATACCCTCCCTTACTCTGCATAACATAACTGACCAGCCCTATACCCTCCCTTACTCTGCATAACATAACTGACCAGCCCTATACCCTCCCTTACTCTGCATAACATAACTGACCAGCCCTATACCCTCCCTTACTCTGCATAACATAACTGACCAGCCCTATACCCTCCCTTACTCTGCATAACATAACTGACCAGCCCTATACCCTCCCTTACTCTGCATAACATAACTGACCAGCCCAGCCAAATACCCTCCCTTACTCTGCATAACATAACTGACCAGCCCAATAACCTCCCTTACTCTGCATAACATAACTGACCAGCCCTATACCCTCCCTTACTCTGCATAACATAACTGACCAGCCCTATACCCTCCCTTACTCTGCATAACACAACTGACCAACCCTATACCCTCCCTTACTCTGCATAACATAACTGACCAGCCCTATACCCTCCCTTACTCTGCATAACACAACTGACCAGCCCTATACCCTCCCTTACTCTCCATAACACAACTGACCAGCCCTATACCCTCCCTTACTCTGCATAACATAACTGACCAGCCCTATACCCTCCCTTACTCTGCATAACATAACTGACCAGCCCGGCCCTATACCCTCCCTTACTCTGCATAACATAACTGACCAGCCCTATACCCTCCCTTACTCTGCATAACATAACTGACCAGCCCTATACCCTCCCTTACTCTGCATAACATAACTGACCAGCCCTATACCCTCCCTTACTCTGCATAACATAACTGACCAGCCCAATACCCTCCCTTACTCTGCATAACATAACTGACCAGCCCTATACCCTCCCTTACTCTGCATAACATAACTGACCAGCCCTATACCCTCCCTTACTCTGCATAACAACTGACCAGCCCAACCTGACCATAACTGACCAGCCCTATACCCTCCCTTACTCTGCATAACATAACTGACCAGCCCTATACCCTCCCTTACTCTGCATAACATAACTGACCAGCCCTATACCCTCCCTTACTCTGCATAACATAACTGACCAGCCCTATACCCTCCCTTACTCTGCATAACATAACTGACCAGCCCTATACCCTCCCTTACTCTGCATAACATAACTGACCAGCCCTATACCCTCCCTTACTCTGCATAACATAACTGACCAGCCCTATACCCTCCCTTACTCTGCATAACACAACTGACCAGCCCAGCCCTATACCCTCCCTTACTCTGCATAACATAACTGACCAGCCCTATACCCTCCCTTACTCTGCATAACACAACTGACCAGCCCAGCCCTATACCCTCCCTTACTCTGCATAACATAACTGACCAGCCCAGCCCTATACCCTCCCTTACTCTGCATAACATAACTGACCAGCCCAGCCCTATACCCTCCCTTACTCTGCATAACATAACTGACCAGCCCAGCCCTATACCCTCCCTTACTCTGCATAACATAACTGACCAGCCCTATACCCTCCCTTACTCTGCATAACATAACTGACCAGCCCTATACCCTCCCTTACTCTGCATAACATAACTGACCAGCCCTATACCCTCCCTTACTCTGCATAACATAACTGACCAGCCCTATACCCTCCCTTACTCTGCATAACATAACTGACCAGCCCTATACCCTCCCTTACTCTGCATAACATAACTGACCAGCCCTATACCCTCCCTTACTCTGCATAACATAACTGACCAGCCCTATACCCTCCCTTACTCTGCATAACATAACTGACCAGCCCTATACCCTCCCTTACTCTGCATAACATAACTGACCAGCCCTATACCCTCCCTTACTCTGCATAACATAACTGACCAGCCCTATACCCTCCCTTACTCTGCATAACATAACTGACCAGCCCTATACCCTCCCTTACTCTGCATAACATAACTGACCAGCCCAGCCCTATACCCTCCCTTACTCTGCATAACATAATTGACCAGCCCAGCCCTCCCTCATCTGCATAACATAACCCCAGCCCTATCCCTTACTCTGCATAACATAACTGACCAGCCCTATACCCTCCCTTACTCTGCATAACATAACTGACCAGCCCAGCCCTATACCCTCCCTTACTCTGCATAACATAACTGACCAGCCCTATACCCTCCCTTACTCTGCATAACACAACTGACCAGCCCTATACCCTCCCTTACTCTGCATAACATAACTGACCAGCCCTATACCCTCCCTTACTCTGCATAACACAACTGACCAGCCCAATACCCTCCCTTACTCTGCATAACATAACTGACCAGCCCTATACCCTCCCTTACTCTGCATAACATAACTGACCAGCCCTATACCCTCCCTTACTCTGCATAACATAACTGACCAGCCCAGCCCTATACCCGGGCTGATGCATATCTGATGACCTCATAGACCGTAATACAACCCTGCCTCATCCAACTGGTCTGTTTTGCTCTCCCCCTCTCTCTCCCTCTCTCTCTCTCCCTTCTCCCTCCTCTCTCTCTCCCTCTCTCTCCCTCTCTCTCCCCTCTCTCTCTCTCTCCCTTCTCCCTCCTCTCTCTCTCCTTCTCTTTCCTCTCTCTCTCTCCCCTTTTCTTTCCTCTCTCTCTCTCCCCTTTTCCTCTCTCCTCTCTACCCCTCCCTCTCCTCTATCTTTCTCCCCCTCTCTCTCCCTTCTCCCTCCTCTCTCTCTCCCCCTCTCTCTCTCTCTCTCCCTTCTCCCTCCTCTCTCTCCCTCCTCTCTCTCCCCTTCTCCTCTCCTCTCTACCCCCTCCCTCTCCTCTATCTTCCTCCCTCTCTCTGTCTCTCTGCATTGTGTCAATGACATACTGCATTATGTGTTTGAATAATGACATGTTCTATGTTCCATAAGGAAGAGGGCCTCCGTCTCTCCCCCGGCCGAGCCGGTGAATCTGTCAGCAGCCAAGTGGGAGATAATAGACAACGTGGTCAGCTCACTACCAGGTCAGACTAGTCACTAGACTCACTATCAGGTCAGACTAGTCACTAGACTCACTATCAGGTCAGACTAGTCACTAGACTCACTACCAGGTCAGACTAGTCACTAGAAACTCACTACCAGGTCAGACTAGTCACTAGACTCACTATCAGGTCAGACTAGTCACTAGACTCACTACCAGGTCAGACTAGTCACTAGAAACTCACTACCAGGTCAGACTAGTCACTAGACTCACTACCAGGTCAGACTAGTCACTAGACTCACTACCAGGTCAGACTAGTCACTACCAGGTCAGACTAGTCACTAGACTCACTATCAGGTCAGACTAGTCACTAGACTCACTATCAGGTCAGACTAGTCACTAGACTCACTACAGGTCAGACTAGTCACTAGACTCACTATCAGGTCAGACTAGTCACTAGACTCACTACCAGGTCAGACTAGTCACTAGACTCACTATCAGGTCAGACTAGTCACTAGAAACTCACTACCAGGTCAGACTAGTCACTAGAAACTCACTACCAGGTCAGACTAGTCACTAGACTCACTATCAGGTCAGACTAGTCACTAGAAACTCACTACCAGGTCAGACTAGTCACTAGACTCACTATCAGGTCAGACTAGTCACTAGAAACTCACTACCAGGTCAGACTAGTCACTAGACTCACTATCAGGTCAGACTAGTCACTAGACACTCACTACCAGGTCAGACTAGTCACTAGACTCACTATCAGGTCAGACTAGTCACTAGAAACTCACTACCAGGTCAGACTAGTCACTAGACTCAGGTCAGACTAGTCACTAGACTCACTACCAGGTCAGACTAGTCACTAGACTCACTACCAGGTCAGACTAGTCACTAGAAACTCACTACCAGGTCAGACTAGTCACTAGACTCACTATCAGGTCAGACTAGTCACTAGAAACTCACTACCAGGTCAGACTAGTCACTACCAGGTCAGACTAGTCACTAGACTCACTACCAGGTAAGACTAGTCACTAGAAACTCACTACCAGGTCAGACTAGTCACTAGAAACTCACTACCAGGTCAGACTAGTCACTAGACTCACTACCAGGTCAGACTAGTCACTAGACTAACTACCAGGTCAGACTAGTCACTATAAACTTCCCAGTAAATCCATAGAGAATGACATGTACAATATGCCCCTGCATTCAGAATGCGTAGAGAGAAGTTTTAGGTTGTTTTTGGGGGGAAATGTTATTTCATGCTAACTTCAATACTCTGTGTATATCTAGCTCCTTCTTTCCTATAAATATTTAGCGTGAACGCTATTAGTGTACTTCCTGTGTTCCTGAGCTGCCTCCCCACCAGACCCTTCCCTAGGAGATGAGGTGATTACCTCCTCGTTCGGCAGACATCTTGTTTTCTCTGCAACATCCTGTTGCTTCGTTCAGGCAGGGGATTGTCTGTTCCCCCTGTCCTACTGCTTCCACACACCGCACACACACACACACACACACACACACACACACACACACACACACACACACACACACACACACACACACACACACACACACACACACACACACACACACACACACACTGAATTTGCATGGTTAGAGTCCTTCTTCTCTCCCTCCACAACCCATTACTGTCCTGTCTGTAGACTAGAGTCTGTCTCCACAAACCATTACTGTCCAGTCTGTAGACTAGAGTCTGTCTCCACAACCCATTACTGTCCTGTCTGTAGACTAGAGTCTGTCTCCACAAACCATTACTGTCCAGTCTGTAGACTAGAGTCTGTCTCCACAAACCATTACTGTCCAGTCTGTAGACTAGAGTCTGTCTCCACAAACCATCACTGTCCTGTCTGTAGACTAGAGTCTGTCTCCACAAACCATTACTGTCCTGTCTGTAGACTAGACAACCCATTACTGTCCTGTCTGTAGACTAGACAAACCATCACTGTCCAGTCTGTATACTAGACAACCCATTACTGTCCTGTCTGTAGACTAGACAAACCATCACTGTCCTGTCTGTAGACTAGAGTCTGTCTCCACAAACCATCACTGTCCTGTCTGTAGACTAGACAAACCATTACTGTCCTGTCTGTAGACTAGACAAACCATCACTGACCTGTCTGTAGACTAGACAACCCATTACTGTCCTGTCTGTAGACTAGACAAACCATCACTGTCCTGTCTGTAGACTAGACAACCCATTACTGTCCTGTCTGTAGACTAGACAAACCATCACTGTCCAGTCTGTATACTAGACAACCCATTACTGTCCTGTCTGTAGACTAGACAAACCATCACTGTCCTGTCTGTAGACTAGAGTCTGTCTCCACAAACCATCACTGTCCTGTCTGTAGACTAGACAAACCATTACTGTCCTGTCTGTAGACTAGAGTCTGTCTCCACAAACCATCACTGTCCTGTCTGTAGACTAGACAAACCATCACTGTCCTGTCTGTAGACTAGAGTCTGTCTCCACAAACCATCACTGTCCTGTCTGTAGACTAGACAAACCATCACTGTCCTGTCTGTAGACTAGAGTCTGTCTCCACAAACCATCACTGTCCTGTCTGTAGACTAGACAAACCATCACTGTCCTGTCTGTAGACTAGAGTCTGTCTCCACAAACCATCACTGTCCAGTCTGTAGACTAGACAAACCATTACTGTCCTGTCTGTAGACTAGACATACCATCACTGTCCTGTCTGTAGACTAGAAAAACCATTACTGTCCTGTCTGTAGACTAGAGTCTGTCTCCACAACCCATTACTGTCCTGTCTGTAGACTAGAAAAACCATTACTGTCCTAGAGACTGGTCTCCTAGACTAGAGTCTGTCTGTGATAATTCATCATAACGTATTACTGTCCTGTACTAGAGACTGGTCTCCTGGAGGTCACTGTGTGATAATTCATCCACTGTCAGAGGACAGTACTAGAGACTGGTCTCCTAGAGGTCACTGTGTGATAATTCATCACAACGTATCAGAGGACAGTACTAGAGACTGGTCTCCTAGAGGTGTTGATTGTCCAGTTCCAGGGGACCGACTGTCTAGTTCCCTTGTCCTGGGTCAGAGACAGGACAGAGCTGGTACTAGTCCCCTGGGTCAGAGACAGGACAGAGCTGGTACTAGTCCCCTGGAACAGAGACAGGACAGAGCTGGTACTAGTCCCCTGGGTCAGAGACAGGACAGAGCTGGTACTAGTCCCCTGGGTCAGAGACAGGACAGAGCTGGTACTAGTCCCCTGGGTCAGAGACAGGACAGAGCTGGTACTAGTCCCCTGGGTCAGAGACAGGACAGAGCTGGTACTAGTCCCCTGGGTCAGAGACAGGACAGAGCTGGTACTAGTCCCCTGGAACAGAGACAGGACAGAGCTGGTACTAGTCCCCTGGGTCAGAGACAGGACAGAGCTGCTACTAGTCCCCTGGGTCAGAGACAGGACAGAGCTGGTACTAGTCCCCTGGAACAGAGACAGGACAGAGCTGGTACTAGTCCCCTGGGTCAGAGACAGGACAGAGCTGGTACTAGTCCCCTGGGTCAGAGACAGGACAGAGCTGGTACTAGTCCCCTGGGTCAGAGACAGGACAGAGCTGGTACTAGTCCCCTGGGTCAGAGACAGGACAGAGCTGGTACTAGTCCCCTGGGTCAGAGACAGGACAGAGCTGGTACTAGTCCCCTGGAACAGAGACAGGACAGAGCTGGTACTAGTCCCCTGGAACAGAGACAGGACAGAGCTGGTACTAGTCCCCTGGGTCAGAGACAGGACAGAGCTGGTACTAGTCCCCTGGGTCAGAGACAGGACAGAGCTGGTACTAGTCCCCTGGAACAGAGACAGGACAGAGCTGGTACTAGTCCCCTGGGTCAGAGACAGGACAGAGCTGGTACTAGTCCCCTGGGTCAGAGACAGGACAGAGCTGGTACTAGTCCCCTGGAACAGAGACAGGACAGAGCTGGTACTAGTCCCCTGGGTCAGAGACAGGACAGAGCTGGTACTAGTCCCCTGGAACAGAGACAGGACAGAGCTGGTACTAGTCCCCTGGGTCAGAGACAGGACAGAGCTGGTACTAGTCCCCTGGGTCAGAGACAGGACAGAGCTGGTACTAGTCCCCTGGGTCAGAGACAGGACAGAGCTGGTACTAGTCCCCTGGGTCAGAGACAGGACAGAGCTGGTACTAGTCCCCTGGAACAGAGACAGGACAGAGCTGGTACTAGTCCCCTGGAACAGAGACAGGACAGAGCTGGTACCAGTCCCCTGGGTCAGAGACAGGACAGAGCTGGTACTAGTCCCCTGGAACAGAGGACAGAGCTGGTACTAGTCCCCTGGGTCAGAGACAGGACAGAGCTGGTACTAGTCCCCTGGGTCAGAGACAGGACAGAGCTGGTACTAGTCCCCTGGAACAGAGACAGGACAGAGCTGGTACTAGTCCCCTGGGTCAGAGACAGGACAGAGCTGGTACTAGTCCCCTGGGTCAGAGACAGGACAGAGCTGGTACTAGTCCCCTGGGTCAGAGACAGGACAGAGCTGGTACTAGTCCCCTGGGTCAGAGACAGGACAGAGCTGGTACTAGTCCCCTGGAACAGTGACAGGACAGAGCTGGTACTAGTCCCCTGGGTCAGAGACAGGACAGAGCTGGTACTCCCTGGGTTAGTCCCCTGGAACAGAGACAGGACAGAGCTGGTACTAGTCCCCTGGGTCAGAGACAGGACAGAGCTGGTACTAGTCCCCTGGAACAGAGACAGGACAGAGCTGGTACTAGTCCCTGGGTCAGAGACAGGACAGAGCTGGTACTAGTCCCTGGGTCAGAGACAGGACAGAGCTGGTACTAGTCCCCTGGAACAGAGACAGGACAGAGCTGGTACTAGTCCCCTGGAACAGAGACAGGACAGAGCTGGTACTAGTCCCCTGGGTCACAGACAGGACAGAGCTGGTACTAGTCCCTGGAACAGAGACAGGACAGAGCTGGTACTAGTCCCCTGGAACAGAGACAGGACAGAGCTGGTACTAGTGCCCTGGGTCAGAGACAGGACAGAGCTGGTACTAGTCCCCTGGGTCAGAGACAGGACAGAGCTGGTACTAGTCCTCTGGGTTAAGGGGACAGTCAGTCCCCTGGGTCAGAGACAGAACAGAGCTGGTAGCAGTCCTCTGGGTTAAGGGGACAGTCAGTCCCCTGGAACAGAGACAGGACAGAGCTGGTACTAGTCCCCTGGAACAGAGACAGGACAGAGCTGGTACTAGTCCCCTGGGTCAGAGACAGGACAGAGCTGGTACTAGTCCCCTGGAACAGAGACAGGACAGAGCTGGTACTAGTCCCCTGGGTCAGAGACAGGACAGAGCTGGTACTAGTCCCCTGGAACAGAGACAGGACAGAGCTGGTACTAGTCCCCTGGGTCAGAGACAGGACAGAGCTGGTACTAGTCCCCTGGAACAGAGACAGGACAGAGCTGGTACTAGTCCCCTGGGTCAGAGACAGGACAGAGCTGGTACTAGTCCCCTGGAACAGAGACAGGACAGAGCTGGTACTAGTCCCCTGGGTCAGAGACAGGACAGAGCTGGTACTAGTCCCCTGGAACAGAGACAGGACAGAGCTGGTACTAGTCCCCTGGGTCAGAGACAGGACAGAGCTGGTACTAGTCCCCTGGGTCAGAGACAGGACAGAGCTGGTACTAGTCCCCTGGAACAGAGACAGGACAGAGCTGGTACTAGTCCCCTGGAACAGAGACAGGACAGAGCTGGTACTAGTCCCCTGGGTCAGAGACAGGACAGAGCTGGTACTAGTCCCCTGGGTCAGAGACAGGACAGAGCTGGTACTAGTCCCCTGGGTCAGAGACAGGACAGAGCTGGTACTAGTCCCCTGGAACAGAGACAGGACAGAGCTGGTACTAGTCCCCTGGGTCAGAGACAGGACAGAGCTGGTACTAGTCCCCTGGAACAGAGACAGGACAGAGCTGGTACTAGTCCCCTGGGTCAGAGACAGGACAGAGCTGGTACTAGTCCCCTGGGTCAGAGACAGGACAGAGCTGGTACTAGTCCCCTGGGTCAGAGACAGGACAGAGCTGGTACTAGTCCCCTGGAACAGAGACAGGACAGAGCTGGTACTAGTCCCCTGGGTCAGAGACAGGACAGAGCTGGTACTAGTCCCCTGGAACAGAGACAGGACAGAGCTGGTACTAGTCCCCTGGGTCAGAGACAGGACAGAGCTGGTACTAGTCCCCTGGAACAGAGACAGGACAGAGCTGGTACTAGTCCCCTGGGTCAGAGACAGGACAGAGCTGGTACAGTCCCCTGGAACAGAGACAGGACAGAGCTGGTACTAGTCCCCTGGGTCAGAGACAGGACAGAGCTGGTACTAGTCCCTGGGTCAGAGACAGGACAGAGCTGGTACTAGTCCCCTGGGTCAGAGACAGGACAGAGCTGGTACTAGTCCCTGGAACAGAGACAGGACAGAGCTGGTACTAGTCCCCTGGGTCAGAGACAGGACAGAGCTGGTACTAGTCCCCTGGAACAGAGACAGGACAGAGCTGGTACTAGTCCCCTGGGTCAGAGACAGGACAGAGCTGGTACTAGTCCCCTGGGTCAGAGACAGGACAGAGCTGGTACTAGTCCCCTGGGTCAGAGACAGGACAGAGCTGGTACTAGTCCCTGGAACAGAGACAGGACAGAGCTGGTACTAGTCCCCTGGGTCAGAGACAGGACAGAGCTGGTACTAGTCCCCTGGGTCAGAGACAGGACAGAGCTGGGTCCCCTGGGTTAGACAGGACAGAGCTGGTACTAGTCCCCTGGGTCAGAGACAGGACAGAGCTGGTACTAGTCCCCTGGAACAGAGACAGGACAGAGCTGGTACTAGTCCCTGGGTCAGAGACAGGACAGAGCTGGTACTAGTCCCCTGGGTCAGAGACAGGACAGAGCTGGTACTAGTCCCCCCTGGGTCAGAGACAGGACAGAGCTGGTACTAGTCCCCTGGACAGAGACAGGACAGAGCTGGTACTAGTCCCCTGGGTCAGAGACAGGACAGAGCTGGTACTAGTCCCCTGGGTCAGAGACAGGACAGAGCTGGTACTAGTCCCCTGGGTCAGAGACAGGACAGAGCTGGTACTAGTCCCCTGGGTCAGAGACAGGACAGAGCTGGTACTAGTCCCCTGGGTCAGAGACAGGACAGAGCTGGTACTAGTCCCCTGGGTCAGAGACAGGACAGAGCTGGTACTAGTCCCCTGGGTCAGAGACAGGACAGAGCTGGTACTAGTCCCCTGGGTCAGAGACAGGACAGAGCTGGTACTAGTCCCCTGGGTCAGAGACAGGACAGAGCTGGTACTAGTCCCCTGGGTCAGAGACAGGACAGAGCTGGTACTAGTCCCCTGGGTCAGAGACAGGACAGAGCTGGTACTAGTCCCCTGGGTCAGAGACAGGACAGAGCTGGTACTAGTCCCCTGGGTCAGAGACAGGACAGAGCTGGTACTAGTCCCCTGGGTCAGAGACAGGACAGAGCTGGTACTAGTCCCCTGGGTCAGAGACAGGACAGAGCTGGTACTAGTCCCCTGGGTCAGAGACAGGACAGAGCTGGTACTAGTCCCCTGGGTCAGAGACAGGACAGAGCTGGTACTAGTCCCCTGGAACAGAGACAGGACACAGCTGGTACTAGTCCCCTGGAACAGAGACAGGACAGAGCTGGTACTAGTCCCCTGGAAAAGAGACAGGACAGAGCTGGTACTAGTCCCCTGGAACAGAGACAGGACAGAGCTGGTACTAGTCCCCTGGGTCAGAGACAGGACAGAGCTGGTACTAGTCCCCTGGAACAGAGACAGGACAGAGCTGGTACTAGTCCCCTGGGTCAGAGACAGGACAGAGCTGCTACTAGTCCCCTGGGTCAGAGACAGGACAGAGCTGGTACTAGTCCCCTGGGTCAGAGACAGGACAGAGCTGCTACTAGTCCCCTGGGTCAGAGACAGGACAGAGCTGGTACTAGTCCCCTGGGTCAGAGACAGGACAGAGCTGGTACTAGTCCCCTGGGTCAGAGACAGGACAGAGCTGGTACTAGTCCCCTGGAACAGAGACAGGACAGAGCTGGTACTAGTCCCCTGGAACAGAGACAGGACAGAGCTGGTACTAGTCCCCTGGGTCAGAGACAGGACAGAGCTGGTACTAGTCCCCTGGAACAGAGACAGGACAGAGCTGGTACTAGTCCCCTGGGTCAGAGACAGGACAGAGCTGGTACTAGTCCCCTGGGTCAGAGACAGGACAGAGCTGGTACTAGTGCCCTGGGTCAGAGACAGGACAGAGCTGGTACTAGTCCCCTGGAACAGAGACAGGACAGAGCTGGTACTAGTCCCCTGGGTCAGAGACAGGACAGAGCTGGTACTAGTCCTCTGGGTTAAGGGGACAGTCAGTCCCCTGGGTCAGAGACAGGACAGAGCTGGTACCAGTCCTCTGGGTTAAGGGGACCATCAGTCCCCTGGAACAGAGACAGGACAGAGCTGGTACTAGTTCCTCTGGGTTAAGGGGACAGTCAGTCCCAGCATGTCCTTGATGTAAATGCGCAGGCTTACATTGTGTGTCTTTTTAAAGCACCACGGTCATAAACTATAGACCCCTTCTGAAATGTTCAGCATGTCACCCTGTTCCTGATGCCTGTATGTTGTCAGCTGGTCTCTGTACTACAGAACAGGGTTGAGAGGTGGTTGTCAGCTGGTCTCTGTACTAGAGAACAGGATTGAGAGGTGGTTGTCAGCTGGTCTCTGTACTACAGAACAGGGTTGAGAGGTGGTTGTCAGCTGGTATCTGTACTACAGAACAGAGTTTAGGTGGTTGTCAGCTGGTCTCTGTACTACAGAACAGAGTTTAGGTGGTTGTCAGCTGGTCTCTGTACTACAGAACAGGGTTGAGAGGTGGTTGTCAGCTGGTCTCTGTACTACAGAACAGGGTTGAGGTAGTTGTCAGCTGGTCTCTGTACTACAGAACAGGGTTGAGGTGTTTGTCAGCTGGTCTCTGTACTACAGAACAGGGTTGAGGTGGTGTAAGCTGGTCTCTGTACTACAGAACAGGGTTGAGAGGTGGTTGTCAGCTGGTCTCTGTACTACAGAACAGGGTTGAGGTGGTTGTCAGCTGGTCTCTGTACTACAGAACAGGGTTGAGAGGTGGTTGTTAGCTGGTCTCTGTACTACAGAACAGAGTTTAGGTGGTTGTCAGCTGGTCTCTGTACTACAGAACAGGGTTGAGAGGTGGGGGAGCTATAAATGCTTCCACTATGTCAACTAGAGTTATTCCACCATGTCAACTAGTTATTCCACCATGTCAACTGGTTATTCCACCATGTCAACTAGAGTTATTCCACCATGTCAACTAGAGTTATTCCACCATGTCAACTAGAGTTATTCCACCATGTCCACCATGTCAACTAGAGTTATTCCATCATGTCAACTAGAGTTATTCCATCATGTCAAGTAGAGTTATTCCACCATGTCAAGTAGAGTTATTCCACCATGTCAACTAGAGTTATTCCACCATGTCAACTAGAGTTATTCCACCATGTCAACTAGAGTTATTCCACCATGTCAACTAGAGTTATTCCACCATGTCAACTAGTTATTCCACCATGTCAACTAGAGTTATTCCACCATGTCAACTAGAGTTATTCCACCATGTCAACTAGTTATTCCACCATGTCCACTAGAGTTATTCCTCCATGTCCACTAGTTATTCCACCATGTCAACTAGAGTTATTCCACAATGTCCACCATGTCAACTAGTTATTCCACCATGTCAACATGAGTTATTCCACCATGTCAACTAGAGTTATTCCATCATGTCAACTAGAGTTATTCCACAATGTCCACCATGTCAACTAGAGTTATTCCACCATGTCAACTAGAGTTATTCCACCATGTCAACTAGAGTTATTCCACCATGTCAACTAGAGTTATTCCACCATGTCAACTGGAGTTATTCCACCATGTCAACTAGAGTTATTCCACCATGTCAACTAGAGTTATTCCACCATGTCAACTGGAGTTATTCCACCATGTCAACTAGAGTTATTCCACCATGTCAACTAGAGTTATTCCACCATGTCAACTAGAGTTATTCCACCATGTCAACTAGAGTTATTCCACCATGTCAACTAGAGTTATTCCACCATGTCAACTAGAGTTATTCCACCATGTCAACTAGAGTTATTCCACCATGTCAACTAGAGTTATTCCATCATGTCAACTAGAGTTATTCCACCATGTCAACTAGAGTTATTCCATCATGTCAACTAAAGTTATTCCACCATGTCAACGTGAGTTATTCCACCATGTCAACTAGAGTTATTCCACCATGTCAACTAAAGTTATTCCACCATGTCAACTAGAGTTATTCCACCATGTCAACGTGAGTTATTCCACCATGTCAACATGAGTTATTCCACCATGTCAACGTGAGTTATTCCACCATGTCAACGTGAGTTATTCCACCGTGTCAACTAGAGTTATTCCACCATGTCAACGTGAGTTATTCCACCATACTTATACAACACTTACTAAGATATTTATCTACACACAGTCACATCATGTTCAACTAGCGTGTCTATGAAATGATCAGCCATGTATTGTTGCCTCTGAGACCATCTGCAGTGTGTGTGTGTGTGTGTGTGTGTGTGTGTGTGTGTGTGTGTGTGTGTGTGTGTGTGTGTGTGTGTGTGTGTGTGTGTGTGTGTGTGTGTGTGTGTGTGTGTGTGTGTGTGTGTGTGTGTGTGTGTGTGTGTGTGCGTGTGTGTGTGTGCGTGTGTGTGTGTGTCTCTCAATAGCTGTTCTAAATGCTGTCTTTTTAACACTTGTCCTGTGTCTTGGTTGGTTAACAGGGACATGATGTGGACAGGAAGGGGGGCAGGTCAGGGAGAGGCTAGAGAGGACGACAGCTGCAGATTACAGGATACCACTGGTCTGTAGCCCAAACCACACACACAAACCACACGTGTTCAGTCAGTCCCTCCCTGTTTCAGTCCGTTTGGGGCACGATGAACAAGACCCAGCTCTCTGCAGACGGCCGGGGGTACCTCAGTCATTTATCACCCCCCCTAGTGTCCCAACTCAGAGAGTGATAATATCTGACTGCAAATATGTCTCAAATAGCTGCCTATTCTCATATTGCGCCGATGGGGTAGAGGTTCTGGTTCCGGAACAGATGTCTTCACCACCTCTCTGTACTGTAGAGGTTCTGGTTCCGGAACAGATGTCTACACCACCTCTCTGTACTGTAGAGGTTCTGGTTCCGGAACAGATGTCTTCACCACCTCTCTGTACTGTAGAGGTTCTGGTTCCGGAACAGATGTCTTCACCACCTCTCTGTACTGTAGAGGTTCTGGTTCCGGAACAGATGTCTTCACCACCTCTCTGTACTGTAGAGGTTCTGGTTCCGGAACAGATGTCTACACCACCTCTCTGTACTGTAGAGGTTCTGGTTCCGGAACAGATGTCTTCACCACCTCTCTGTACTGTAGAGGTTCTGGTTCCGGAACAGATGTCTTCACCACCTCTCTGTACTGTAGAGGTTCTGGTTCCGGAACAGATGTCTTCACCACCTCTCTGTACTGTAGAGGTTCTGGTTCCGGAACAGATGTCTTCACCACCTCTCTGTACTGTAGAGGTTCTGGTTCCTGGAACAGATGTCTTCACCACCTCTCTGTACTGTAGAGGTTCTGGTTCCCGGAACAGATGTCTTCACCACCTCTCTGTACTGTAGAGGTTCTGGTTCCGGAACAGATGTCTTCACCACCTCTCTGTACTGTAGAGGTTCTGGTTCCGGAACAGATGTCTTCACCACCTCTCTGTACTGTAGAGGTTCTGGTTCCGGAACAGATGTCTACACCACCTCTCTGTACTGTAGAGGTTCTGGTTCCAGAACAGATGTCTTCACCACCTCTGTACTGTAGTTCAGGTTCTGGTTCCGGAACAGATGTCTTCACCATCTCTGTACTGTAGAGGTTCTGGTTCAACCTTGACACAGATGGGCCAATTCTACCACCTCACTGTACTGTGAGGTTCTGGTTCTCAGATGTCCTTCTCCTCTCTGGATAACAATGACTGTCTGGAACACATGGAGCAACTGTCTGTACTGTGAGTTCTGGAATGGACACAGATGTACTTGACCAAAGGACAGGCCTGACTGGGAGAGTTCTGGTGGAATGGATGTCACCAGGACTACTGAACAAAGGACTGGCCTGAACAGATGTCTTCACCACCTAGCTACTGGAATGGACACTGGTTCCAGAACAGATGTGACAGGCCAACAGGGATGAGGTAGTCTACTGGAATGGACAAACAGGACTACTTGAACAAAGGACAGGCCTGACTGAGGGACAGAGAGCTACTGGAACCTTGACAGCATTAGATGGGCTAATTCTACCACAATAACAGGCCTGAACATGGACCTTAGTAGCTCTGTCCTGGACTCCAGGACTACTGGAACAATGGACAGGAACTGACATGGAGAACTGTGGACACCAGGACTACTGCTACTGGAATGGACACCAGGACTACTAGAACAAAGGACAGGCCTGACAGGCTACTGGAATGGACACCAGGACTACTAGAACAAAGGACAGGCCTGACAGGGAGAGTAGCTACTGGAATGGACACCAGGACTACTAGAACAAAGGACAGGCCTGACAGGGAGAGTAGCTACTGGAATGGACACCAGGACTACTTGAACAAAGGACAGGCCTGACAGGGAGAGTAGCTACTGGAATGGACACCAGGACTACTAGAACAAAGGACAGGCCTGACAGGGAGAGTAGCTACTGGAATGGACACCAGGACTACTAGAACAAAGGACAGGCCTGACAGGGAGAGTAGCTACTGGAATGGACACCAGGACTACTAGAACAAAGGACAGGCCTGACAGGGAGAGTAGCTACTGGAATGGACACCAGGACTACTTGAACAAAGGACAGGCCTGACAGGGAGAGTAGCTACTGGAATGGACACCAGGACTACTTGAACAAAGGACAGGCCTGACAGGGAGAGTAGCTACTGGAATGGACACCAGGACTACTTGAACAAAGGACAGGCCTGACAGGGAGAGTATCTACTGGAATGGACACCAGGACTACTAGAACAAAGGACAGGCCTGACAGGGAGAGTAGCTACTGGAATGGACACCAGGACTACTTGAACAAAGGACAGGCCTGACAGGGAGAGTAGCTACTGGAATGGACACCAGGACTACTTGAACAAAGGACAGGCCTGACAGGGAGAGTAGCTACTGGAATGGACACCAGGACTACTTGAACAAAGGACAGGCCTGACAGGGAGAGTATCTACTGGAATGGACACCAGGACTACTTGAACAAAGGACAGGCCTGACAGGGAGAGTAGCTACTGGAATGGACACCAGGACTACTAGAACAAAGGACAGGCCTGACAGGGAGAGTAGCTACTGGAATGGACACCAGGACTACTAGAACAAAGGACAGGCCTGACAGGACAGGACTACTGAACAAAGGACAGGCCTGACAGGGAGAGTAGCTACTGGAATGGACACCAGGACTACTAGAACAAAGGACAGGCCTGACAGGAGAGTAGCTACTGGAATGGCACCAGGACTACTAGAACAAAGGACAGGCCTGACAGGGAGAGTAGCTACTGGAATGGACACCAGGACTACTAGAACAAAGGACAGGCCTGACAGGGAGAGTAGCTACAATGACATGATTCCAAATACACAGGACTACTTGAACAAAGGACAGGCCTGACAGGGAAGTTGCAGAATGGACACCAAGACTACTGATTGAACAAGACTACATTCTCTGACAGGGAAGTAGTACTGGAATGGACACCAGGACTACTTGAACAAAGGACCCTGACCCCAGTGAAAGTTAGTTTTGGAATGGACAAACTACTGTTCAAATCTATGTACTTGTTCTTTGGATGACTAGAGGTAAATAGGAATTACTAGAAAAAGGACAGGCCTGACAGGGAAAGCTACTGGAATTTATGATACAGTCTACACATTGTGTGACCAGATACAACACCTAACACTGTCTGAACCTGACAATTAACAAAGATTACCTGATTAAATAGTATCAGCACTCAGAGAACGGTGGAGGTAGACACGCGACCATTGATTATACCTGTCCTGAGCACAGAGACTGGTGAGGAATATGTCTGTTCCTCACAGAGACAGGTGAGGAATATGTCTGTTCCTCACAGACACAGAGACAAGACACTGGTGAGAATTGTCTTGTTCCTCCCCAGTGAAAGTTAGTTTTGCAGATTCGGTCAAATCTATGTTCAAATCTATGTACTTGTTCTTTGGATGACTAGAGGTAAATAGTTGAGTAAATCAGAAAGCGAAATTGTGAATTTATGATACAGTCTACACATTGTGTGACCAGATACAACACCTAACACTGTCTGAACCTGACAATTAACAGATTACCTGATTAAATAGTATCAGCACTCAGAGAACGGTGGAGGTAGACACGAGCCATTGATTATACCTGTCCTGAGCACAGAGACTGGTGAGGAATATGTCTGTTCCTCACAGAGACAGGTGAGGAATATGTCTGTTCCTCACAGACACAGAGACTGGTGAGGAATATGTCTGTTCCTCACAGAACAGAGACAGAGACTGGTGAGGAATATGTCTGTTCCTCACAGAGACAGAGACTGGTGAGGAATATGTCTGTTCCTCAAAGACAGAGACAGGTGAGGAATATGTCTGTTCCTCACAGAACAGAGACAGAGACTGGTGAGGAATATGTCTGTTCCTCACAGAGACAGAGACAGGTGAGGAATATGTCTGTTCCTCACAGAGACAGGTGAGGAATATGTCTGTTCCTCACAGAGACAGACACTGGTGAGGAATATGTCTGTTCCTCACAGAGACAGACAGACACTGGTGAGGAATATATCCGTGGTTTATTTACAACTTAACAACATTGTCCCTGGGGCTATTTCAGGAAGGACCCATATAAATCTTCCTCATTTTGATTTGAACTTCCTGGTCAGGTTTTTATTTTCCTTAAATCATAGTTGAAGATAAACACAAGGGCCCAATAAAATCCTCTGTCAGGAGAAAGCTGCTGAGCTGCTGAGCTCGTCCTTCTGGCCGAGTCTATATTTATAGCTATTTGAAGGAAGGACTAAATAAAGGACTGGAAACTCCTCCTTCATTTAACTGGCGTCCAAATCCTCCATTACTTCAGGACACGCTTTTATAGAGCCTGCTGGACCAACTATCCACCAGTATTAAAACATTACAATATCATTTCATGTTTACATTTGGGTCATGTTTACACAACCCTTCCCCCCCCAACATATGAACCTTACAGTCTCGATTGTCAAAATAAAGACATATCTGTCTGAGATCACGTGTAAACATCGGGTAGGCTATAAGTCAGTCGGCTAACGTAGCTACACTGTACACGGTACGGGTTGTTTCAACCTCCACAAGACACATATACTCAGGTAAGCAGAGGCTCTCTGTCAACGTGATTATCGTAACCATAAATACAACTGTATCTTTTTCCACAGCATGCAAACTCCTATTAAATCTCAACCTTCAATTTCCCTGAATCCATGTGCGCCCCCCTCCCCTCCCCAGACACACAACACACTGGCCATGGCTTCGAGACAACACTCTTATCGTGTGGCCTCACATTTTATACCAGTCTGACAACATGCTAAACATCGTAACTAACTGTCAACTCAACAACGCTGTAGGCATGCAACAACAACAGCAACAACAACAGCAATAACAAATCCTAAATATGGTGCATTGGGTTTCTGCAAGTTGCAACTGTATCACTGAGAAGTCTAACTAACGTTAAAGCTCCAAGCTTGAAATCTAGCCTCTGCCAGCCTGCTACGATCATCGTAAAAGTTACAGCACCGTAAAGAACGAATACCGTGTAGCCCTTCCACGGTCATAAACAAAACTATAAGCACACGTGACATAGGGCTACTACCGTACGCGTTATCTAGGATTACACGCTATATAGCTTGATATCTATGTATTGTCTGCTGTACCCTACACGTGCTAATGCCCTATAATGTACACCTCACGTGACAGTGTGGCAGGACTACTTGTTACGTGGTTGCATTCCGTTCAGCTGAATCTAAACCAAACCGCGGCGCTACGTTGTAACAACCATGTAACGACACTCCCCTGTTCGCAACAAAACATGTTTTTATTAGACACCATTTCCGGTCTCTATAGCCTATAGATAAGAGATGCACGATGTAAATGAAACTACTGTATCCCATTGCAATAGGCAGCAGGTCCACACTATTATTAGTATTATTATTAAAAGAAGAAGCCGATGTTTAGTCCACAGTAAACCCACAAGCAAGCATGGCTCCGTCGGTTACGTACCGTGAGCGACTTGATATTCCTGAGGGGTGGTAGTGTGACGGGCGATGGCGGGTCTGTCGCTGCTACGGCCCGGGGACCCCCGACTCCGATTCCGGGGGAAGACTGTAGCTGGCAGATCTCACCCCCTTTGCCTGCAGATCGTACAAAATGACACAGGAAATGAGGTTAATCTGAATGGGCCTATTTTACCCACATATAGGCCACCTCAGAGTTGTCAGGCTGTAAAGTAGGCTATGGACTCTTGTCTTAATCCCTTTTAAGGATAGTAATTTAAGCAGGCATTTAGGGGGTCATTGTAGGTGGAAATCCTTCTTGCGACAATGGCTTCGGCAAAAACAGGTAGGTTAATTCCCCGTGATGTGTGCTTGGAAAAACAGATGACGACCGCCAGAGTGTAGGCTGTCCTGGTTGTAAGATCCCTTTGCGCCCCATAGTCGTGTAGCATATAGAGATCGGGAAAAACAACACAGAAACCAGTGGGCATATGATTCCGTCGTGCTTGCAGAAATAAACCTGTGTTCTCTCTTGACACACACATACTGTCATATGGGATAAATAACACACCAGCATTTGACTTTGGTTTTGCAAACAGCCCACTTCAGGCTTTTAGAGAAAGAAAGAAACAAAATCCCCGAATGTATCGCCATTAACTACTCAAAACATAGAGCAGGGATACACTATTTTAGCAAAGGCTCCCCCCCTCTTCAACAGACCAGGGAAAACCCGAAGCAAGACTCGGCGTAAACGTGTAATAAACTTGTTACAAAGGACCCGACAAAAAAGGCATAAAATCCATCAACAATATTCCTCCGGCGATCAAAGTGAGTTTAACCGTATTGTTTAGCCCGTTCGGCTCCATATTGTTGTTCCTTACCAGTTGGGTAGACGGCAGCGCACGGCTTCTTGGATAACATGGCCGCTGGAGAGTCACACACACAGAAAAACCCACTTTCAGAATCTCCCCTCCTCCCACTCGGCTGTGTGATCACCGATGTCGCTACTCCAATCAGCTACATCCAGTCTTACATTCGCAACGTGCAACTCTGCAAAACTGGGACGTCTTCCATCAACACCAGCTGAAATGTGGCTTCTGCTGCCACCATCGCTTGAAAATACAACCCCAAAAACACGAACCTATAGATACAAAAACATATATATATATATCCCACGCTAGGCTACTGTAGATCAGTACAACAACAAACTAACTCCGTGTTTTTTCTTCTTCTTCAACACAAGCAACATTCGAACGTCAGATGCAACAGAAGCGGCATCATTCGCTCTCACATACACTGCAAATACATAAGTCGGTCAACAAGTTTGGGTGTTGCCTTCTTCCTTATCTATCGTCCTTGCACTCATCCACCTCTCTCTCTCTCTCTCTCGCTCAGACTCACGCACTAATGAGCGTGAGATGTGGTTGGTTCGGTTGCTAAACTGGCGACGCACCACCAGCCTATGTTCCAGCAGGAACCGACAGACAGCCTACATTTAGGGAAGTCCTCTTGGTCACTTGGTGATCACGAACCCAAACCCAACCGGACCATTAATTAATATAACGTGATAGGAAGATCTATAAGGACTTTTCTGACTTGCAACGATCCAAAAAACTAAAACAGAACTTTTACCTTAACCCTAAACCTTAACCAAACACCTGACCACCCCCCTAACCACATTCTTATAATATTGTGAAATTAAATATCGGTTTGCACGTCAGAATAGTCTGTATAGCCCTAGACACATATGATACTCTACTGCACTGTGGTGCCCCACTTTGGTGCCCCACTGAACCACTATGTGTCTAACGAGCCCATCATGAGGCCTCCAGGAAACACACTATGGGACTTCAACATGCATTCTCTTCAGACAATAGCAACTGAAATCCCTATTGTACATTACTTGAACAATGAGCTTTTAGCACGCAGACTCTCTCATTAGTGTCTGAGTTGCAGGTATTGTCAGGCTGCAAAGGGGTACAACTGTGTTTCGTCTGTTACAGATTCACAACATTGGATCTACACATTAACATTCATCAACTGTACTAAACCGTTGTGTTATTCGTTCTCACAGGACTACAACTATCCCTTCTATTGGTTGGTACTGATACTGACCTGTCTTCCATTGGTTGGTTCTGATACTAACCTGTCTTCTATTGGTTGGTTCTGATACTAACCTGTCTTCTATTGGTTGGTACTGCTACTGACCTGTCTTCCATTGGTTGGTTCTGATACTAACCTGTCTTCTATTGGTTGGTTCTGATACTAACCTGTCTTCTATTGGTTGGTTCTGATACTAACCTGTCTTCTATTGGTTGATACTGATACTAACCTGTCTTCTATTGGTTGGTACTGATACTGACCTGTCTTCTATTGGTTGATACTGATACTAACCTGTCTTCTATTGGTTGGTTCTGATACTAACCTGTCTTCTATTGGTTGGTACTGATACTGACCTGTCTTCCATTGGTTGGTTCTGATACTAACCTGTCTTCTATACTAACCTGTCTTCTATTGGTTCTGATACTAACCTGTCTTCTATTGGTTGGTACTGATACTAACCTGTCTTCTATTGGTTGGTTCTGATACTAACCTGTCTTCTATTGGTTGGTTCTGATACTAACCTGTCTTCCATTGGTTGGTTCTGATACTAACCTGTCTTCCATTGGTTGGTTCTGATACTGGTCTTCTTGGTTGGTTCTGATACTAACCTGTCTTCTATTGGTTGGTTCTGATACTAACCTGTCTTCTATTGGTTGGTTCTGATACTAACCTGTCTTCTATTGGTTGGTTCTGATACTGACCTGTCTTCTATTGGTTGGTTCTGATACTAACCTGTCTTCTATTGGTTGGTTCTGATACTGACCTGTCTTCTATTGGTTGGTACTGATACTGACCTGTCTTCCATTGGTTGGTTCTGATACTAACCTGTCTTCTATTGGTTGGTTCTGATACTAACCTGTCTTCTATTGGTTGGTTCTGATACTGACCTGTCTTCCATTGGTTGGTTCTGATACTAACCTGTCTTCTATTGGTTGGTTCTGATACTAACCTGTCTTCTATTGGTTGGTTCTGATACTAACCTGTCTTCTATTGGTTGGTTCTGATACTAACCTGTCTTCTATTGGTTGGTTCTGATACTAACCTGTCTTCTATTGGTTGGTTCTGATACTAACCTGTCTTCTATTGGTTGGTTCTGATACTAACCTGTCTTCCATTGGTTGGTTCTGATACTAACCTGTCTTCTATTGGTTGGTTCTGATACTGACCTGTCTTCTATTGGTTGGTTCTGATACTAACCTGTCTTCTATTGGTTGGTTCTGATACTTCTATTAGTTGGTTCTGATACTACCTATTGGTTGGTTCTGATACTGTCTTCTATTGGTTGGTACTGATACTGACCTGTCTTCTATTGGTTGATTCTGACCTGTACTAACCTGTGTCTTCTATTGGTTGGTTCTGATACTAACCTGTCTTCTATTGGTTGGTTCTGATACTGACCTGTCTTCTATTGGTTGGTTCTGATACTAACCTGTCTTCTATTGGTTGGTTCTGATACTAACCTGTCTTCTATTGGTTGGTTCTGATACTAACCTGTCTTCTATTGGTTGGTACTGATACTAACCTGTCTTCTATTGGTTGGTTCTGATACTAACCTGTCTTCTATTGGTTGGTTCTGATACTAACCTGTCTTCTATTGGTTGGTTCTGATACTAACCTGTCTTCTATTGGTTGGTTCTGATACTAACCTGTCTTCTATTGGTTGGTTCTGATACTAACCTGTCTTCCATTGGTTGGTTCTGATACTAACCTGTCTTCTATTGGTTGGTTCTGATACTGACCTGTCTTCTATTGGTTGGTTCTGATACTAACCTGTCTTCCATTGGTTGGTTCTGATACTAACCTGTCTTCTATTGGTTGGTTCTGATACTAACCTGTCTTCTATTGGTTGGTTCTGATACTAACCTGTCTTCTATTGGTTGGTACTGATACTAACCTGTCTTCTATTGGTTGGTTCTGATACTAACCTGTCTTCCATTGGTTGGTTCTGATACTAACCTGTCTTCCATTGGTTGGTTCTGATACTAACCTGTCTTCTATTGGTTGGTTCTGATACTAACCTGTCTTCCATTGGTTGGTTCTGATACTAACCTGCCTTCCATTGGTTGGTTCTGATACCAACCTGTCTTCTATTGGTTGGTTCTGATACCGACCTGTCTTCTATTGGTTGGTTCTGATACTAACCTGTCTTCCATTGGTTGGTTCTGATACTAACCTGTCTTCTATTGGTTGGTTCTGATACTAACCTGTCTTCTATTGGTTGGTACTGATACTAACCTGTCTTCTATTGGTTGGTACTGATACTAACCTGTCTTCTATTGGTTGGTTCTGATACTAACCTGTCTTCTATTGGTTGGTACTGATACTAACCTGTCTTCTATTGGTTGGTACTGATACTGACCTGTCTTCTATTGGTTGGTACTGATACTAACCTGTCTTCTATTGGTTGGTTCTGATACTAACCTGTCTTCCATTGGTTGGTTCTGATACTAACCTGTCTTCTATTGGTTGGTTCTGATACTAACCTGTCTTCCATTGGTTGGTTCTGATACTAACCTGTCTTCCATTGGTTGGTTCTGATACCGACCTGTCTTCTATTGGTTGGTTCTGATACTAACCTGTCTTCTATTGGTTGGTTCTGATACCGACCTGTCTTCTATTGGTTGGTTCTGATACCGACCTGTCTTCTATTGGTTGGTTCTGATACTAACCTGTCTTCTATTGGTTGGTTCTGATACTAACCTGTCTTCCATTGGTTGGTACTGATACCGACCTGTCTTCTATTGGTTGGTACTGATACTAACCTGTCTTCTATTCTCGAGAACTTTCTTATTCATGTTTGCGTTTCCTTTTTGGTGATATAGTATAATTGCATTGTTAAGGAAGAGCTCACCAGAAAGCATTACTGTTTAGTCCTGTTGTATCCTGTGGGTCACGTGACAAATAAACTCTGATTTGAGTTGCAATTTAAAGTGCAAACCGTTTACAAATGTGCATTATTAGCAGTGAATTAGTGCTGTGTTTGTTTAGCAACCTACCTTGAAAATACGGCATGGAGTCTGTCTGTCAGGCTGCAAACTATTGTAATATTCCCCAAAGGAAGTGAAGGGTGGAAGCTTGGTGGAATGGACGAATGTACTGGTTTACTAGAAGGGTTTAGCTCCTTCAACGTCTGTCTACTCCCCTAGTCTCAGCCCTGACCATACAGGAGTCAGGATTCATGAGTGAAGACACACACACACACACACACACACACACACACACAACGTCTGTCTACTCCCTAGTCTCAGCCCTGACCATACAGGAGTCAGGATTCAGGAGTGAACACACACACACACACACACACACACACACACACACACACACACACACACACACACACACACACACACACACACACACACAACGTCTGTCTACTCCCCTAGTCTCAGCCCTGACCATACAGGAGTCAGGATTCAGGAGTGAAGACACACACACACACACACACACACACACACACACACACACACACACACACACACACACACACACACACACACACACACACACACACACACACACACACACACACACACACACACACACACACACACACACACACACACACACACACACACACACACACACACACACACACACACCTCTCTGAAAGTCTAAATAAACGCAGTGAGATCCTTCCATACACACTAGCATGTTGTCCCTCTGAGTCAGAGTAGTAAAACTAAGTGCATGCTCTTCAACCGATTCTCTGCCCCGCACCCTCCCGCCCGACTAGCATCACTACTCTGGACGGTTCTGACCTAGAATACGTGGACAACTACAAATACCTAGGTGTCTGGTTGGACTGTAAACTCTCCATCCAGACTCACATTAAGCATCTCCAATCCAAAATTAAATCTAGAATCGGCTTCCTATTTCGCAAACAAAGCCTCCTTCACTCATGCTGCCAAACATACCCTCGTAAAACTGACTTTCCGACCAATCCTTGACTTCGGCGATGTCATTTATTCATCAAAATAGATGTAGTCTATCACAGTGTAGAGGTGGCAGGGTAGCCTAGTGGTTAGAGTGTAGAGGTGGCAGGGTAGCCTAGTGGTTAGAGTGTAGAGGTGGCAGGGTAGCCTAGTGGTTAGAGTGTAGAGGCGGCAGGGTGGCCTAGTGGTTAGAGTGTAGAGGTGGCAGGGTAGCCTAGTGGTTAGAGTGTAGAGGCGGCAGGGTGGCCTAGTGGTTAGAGTGTAGAGGCGGCAGGGTAGCCTAGTGGTTAGAGTGTAGAGGCGGCAGGGTGGCCTAGTGGTTAGAGTGTAGAGGCGGCAGGGTGGCCTAGTGGTTAGAGTGTAGAGGTGGCAGGGTAGCCTAGTGGTTAGAGTGTAGAGGTGGCAGGGTAGCCTAGTGGTTAGAGTGTAGAGGCGGCAGGGTGGCCTAGTGGTTAGAGTGTAGAGGTGGCAGGGTAGCCTAGTGGTTAGAGTGTAGAGGCGGCAGGGTAGCCTAGTGGTTAGAGTGTAGAGGCGGCAGGGTGGCCTAGTGGTTAGAGTGTAGAGGTGGCAGGGTAGCCTAGTGGTTAGAGTGTAGAGGCGGCAGGGTAGCCTAGTGGTTAGAGTGTAGAGGCGGCAGGGTGGCCTAGTGGTTAGAGTGTAGAGGTGGCAGGGTGGCCTAGTGGTTAGAGTGTAGAGGCGGCAGGGTGGCCTAGTGGTTAGAGTGTAGAGGTGGCAGGGTAGCCTAGTGGTTAGAGTGTAGAGGTGGCAGGGTAGCCTAGTGGTTAGAGTGTAGAGGCGGCAGGGTAGCCTAGTGGTTAGAGTGTAGAGGTGGCAGGGTGGCCTAGTGGTTAGAGTGTAGAGGTGGCAGGGTGGCCTAGTGGTTAGAGTGTAGAGGTGGCAGGGTAGCCTAGTGGTTAGAGTGTAGAGGTGGCAGGGTAGCCTAGTGGTTAGAGTGTAGAGGCGGCAGGGTGGCCTAGTGGTTAGAGTTTAGAGGCGGCAGGGTAGCCTAGTGGTTAGAGTGTAGAGGCGGCAGGGTAGCCTAGTGGTTAGAGTGTAGGGCGGCAGGGTAGCCTAGTGGTTAGAGTGTAGAGGCGGCAGGGTAGCCTAGTGGTTAGAGTGTAGGGCGGCAGGGTAGCCTAGTGGTTAGAGTGTAGAGGCGGCAGGGTAGCCTAGTGGTTAGAGTGTAGAGGCGGCAGGGTAGCCTAGTGGTTAGAGTGTAGAGGTGGCAGGGTAGCCTAGTGGTTAGAGTGTAGAGGCGGCAGGGTAGCCTAGTGGTTAGAGTGTAGAGGCGGCAGGGTAGCCTAGTGGTTAGAGTGTAGAGGTGGCAGGGTAGCCTAGTGGTTAGAGTGTAGAGGCGGCAGGGTAGCCTAGTGGTTAGAGTGTAGAGGTGGCAGGGTGGCCTAGTGGTTAGAGTGTAGAGGTGGCAGGGTGGCCTAGTGGTTAGAGTGTAGAGGTGGCAGGGTAGCCTAGTGGTTAGAGTGTAGAGGTGGCAGGGTAGCCTAGTGGTTAGAGTGTAGAGGTGGCAGGGTAGCCTAGTGGTTAGAGTGTAGAGGCGGCAGGGTAGCCTAGTGGTTAGAGTGTAGAGGTGGCAGGGTGGCCTAGTGGTTAGAGTGTAGAGGTGGCAGGGTGGCCTAGTGGTTAGAGTGTAAAGGTGCCCCTGAACAAGGCAGTTAACCCACTGTTCCTAGGCCGTCATTGAAAATAAGAATTTCTTCTTAACTGACTTGCCTAGTTAAATAAAGGTAAAATTAAAAATCAAAACATCCATTTCAATCAGGCTTGGGCCCGCCTCCGCGGCCCGCAGCACTCCCCCTCTGGTGAGACGTGATGATAACAGACTACTACGGTATAAACACAGCCTGTGTTGTTCAGCCGTCTGCTCACACGTACCATCCGTCCACCTCGTTCTACAGACACTAACAGAGCTTCGGTGACATATGGCTGTTTGGGAGGCTGCTGCCGTCTCTTCCTTCCCTTCCAACCGAGAGCTGTTCTGTGTCTCAATGCACATCAGGCATTAGTCATTGAAGAGTGGCTGATCAGATACGGGCTCTGGTCTAAAGTAGTGCACTATATAGGGAAGAGGGCTCTGGTCTAAAGTAGTGCACTATATAGGGAATATGGCTCTGGTTTAAAGTAGTGCACTATTAGGGAAGAGGGCTCTGGTCTAAAGTAGTGCACTATATAGGGAATAGGGCTCTGGTTTAAAGTAGTGCACTATTAGGGAAGAGGGCTCTGGTCTAAAGTAGTGTACTATATAGGGAATAGGGCTCTGGTCCAAAGTAGTGCACTATATAGGGAATAGGGCTCTGGTCTATAGTAGTGCACTATATAGGGAATAGGGCTCTGGTCCAAAGTAGTGCACTATATAGGGAATAGGGTTCTGGTCTAAAGTAGTGCACTACATAGGGAATAGGGCTCTGGTCTAAAGTAGTGCACTATATAGGGAATAGGGCTCTGGTCTAAAGTAGTGTACTATATAGGGAATAGGGCTCTGGTCTAAAGTAGTGTACTATATAGGGAATAGGGCTCTGGTCTAAAGTAGTGCACTATATAGGGAATGGGGCTGGAGCCTGAGGCCGTCGGTACAGCTCTGGGTTACCATCGGACTGTTTCTAGTCAGAGAGAAGAGATGCTGGAGCCTGGGGGCGTCGGTACAGCTCTGGGTTACCATCGGACTGTTTCTAGTCAGAGAGAAGAGATGCTGGAGCCTGGGGCCGTCGTTACAGCTCTGGGTTACCATTGGCTCCAAGTCCAGCCTCCCTCCATCACTGCTAGTTAGGCTTACCCTACCACAGCATAGCAGCATGCTCACTCGAGCACGTGAATGCATTGGCTGGTGTGCCTGCCGAAAGTAATGCTGTCTGGCTGCGTGTAGAGTGTAGACAGCATCTCAGAGGGTAGTGGGATCGACGTGTAGACAGCATCTCAGAGGGTAGTGGGATCGATGTGTAGACAGCATCTCAGAGGGTAGTGGGATCGATGTGTAGACAGCATCTCAGAGGGTAGTGGGATCGATGTGTAGACAGCATCTCAGAGGGTAGTGGGATCGATGTGTAGACAGCATCTCAGAGGGTAGTGGGATCGACGTGTAGACAGCATCTCAGAGGGTAGTGGGATCGATGTGTAGACAGCATCTCAGAGGGTAGTGGATCGATGTGTAGACAGCATCTCAGAGGGTAGTGGATTGATGTGTAGACAGCATCTCAGGGGTAGTGGGATCGATGTGTAGACAGCATCTCAGAGGGTAGTGGATTGATGTGTAGACAGCATCTCAGAGGGTAGTGGATCGATGTGTAGACAGCATCTCAGAGGGTAGTGGGATCGATGTGTAGACAGCATCTCAGAGGGTAGTGGGATCGATGTGTAGACAGCATCTCAGAGGGTAGTGGGATCGATGTGTAGACAGCATCTCAGAGGGTAGTGGATCGATGTGTAGACAGCATCTCAGAGGGTAGTGGGATCGACGTGTAGACAGCATCTCAGAGGGTAGTGGGATCGATGTGTAGACAGCATCTCAGAGGGTAGTGGGATCGATGTGTAGACAGCATCTCAGAGGGTAGTGGGATCGATGTGTAGACAGCATCTCAGAGGGTAGTGGGATCGATGTGTAGACAGCATCTCAGAGGGTAGTGGGATCGATGTGTAGACAGCATCTCAGAGGGTAGTGGGATCGATGTGTAGACAGCATCTCAGAGGGTAGTGGCATCAATGTGTAGACAGCATCTCAGAGGGTAGTGGGATCGATGTGAAGACAGCATCTCAGAGGGTAGTGGATCGATGTGTAGACAGCATCTCAGAGGGTAGTGGCATCGATGTGTAGACAGCATCTCAGAGGGTAGTGGGATCGACGTGTAGACAGCATCTCAGAGGGTAGTGGGATCGATGTGTAGACAGCATCTCAGAGGGTAGTGGATCGATGTGTAGACAGCATCTCAGAGGGTAGTGGATTGATGTGTAGACAGCATCTCAGAGGGGATAGTGGGATCTCAGATGTGTAGACAGCATCTCAGAGGGTAGTGGATCGATGTGTAGACAGCATCTCAGAGGGTAGTGGATCGATGTGTAGACAGCATCTCAGAGGGTAGTAGTGGATCTGATGTGTAGACAGCATCTCAGAGGGTAGTGGGATCGATGTGTAGACAGCATCTCAGAGGGTAGTGGATCGATGTGTAGACAGCATCTCAGAGGGTAGTGGGATCGATGTGTAGACAGCATCTCAGAGGGTAGTGGATTGATGTGTAGACAGCATCTCAGAGGGTAGTGGATTGATGTGTAGACAGCATCTCAGAGGGTAGTGGGATCGATGTGTAGACAGCATCTCAGAGGGTAGTGGGATCGATGTGTGACAGCATCTCAGAGGGTAGTGGGATCTCAGAGGGTAGTGGGATCGTGTAGACAGCATCTCAGAGGGTAGTGGGATCGACGTGTAGACAGCATCTCAGAGGGTAGTGGGATCGATGTGTAGACAGCATCTCAGAGGGTAGTGGGATCGATGTGTAGACAGCATCTCAGAGGGTAGTGGGATCGATGTGTAGACAGCATCTCAGAGGGTAGTGGGATCGATGTGTAGACAGCATCTCAGAGGGTAGTGGGATCGATGTGTAGACAGCATCTCAGAGGGTAGTGGGATCGATGTGTAGACAGCATCTCAGAGGGTAGTGGGATCGATGTGTAGACAGCATCTCAGAGGGTAGTGGGATCGATGTGTAGACAGCATCTCAGAGGGTAGTGGGATCGATGTGTAGACAGCATCTCAGAGGGTAGTGGGATCGATGTGTAGACAGCATCTCAGAGGGTAGTGGATCGATGTGTAGACAGCATCTCAGAGGGTAGTGGGATCGATGTGTAGACAGCATCTCAGAGGGTAGTGGGATCGATGTGTAGACAGCATCTCAGAGGGTAGTGGGATCGATGTGTAGACAGCATCTCAGAGGGTAGTGGGATCGATGTGTAGACAGCATCTCAGAGGGTAGTGGGATCGATGTGTAGACAGCATCTCAGAGGGTAGTGGGATCGATGTGTAGACAGCATCTCAGAGGGTAGTGGGATCGACGTGTAGACAGCATCTCAGAGGGTAGTGGGATCGACGTGTAGACAGCATCTCAGAGGGTAGTGGGATCGATGTGTAGACAGCATCTCAGAGGGTAGTGGGATCGATGTGTAGACAGCATCTCAGAGGGTAGTGGGATCGATGTGTAGACAGCATCTCAGAGGGTAGTGGGATCGACGTGTAGACAGCATCTCAGAGGGTAGTGGGATCGATGTGTAGACAGCATCTCAGAGGGTAGTGGGATCGACGTGTAGACAGCATCTCAGAGGGTAGTGGGATCGATGTGTAGACAGCATCTCAGAGGGTAGTGGGATCGACGTGTAGACAGCATCTCAGAGGGTAGTGGGATCGATGTGTAGACAGCATCTCAGAGGGTAGTGGGATCGATGTGTAGACAGCATCTCAGAGGGTAGTGGGATCGACGTGTAGACAGCATCTCAGAGGGTAGTGGGATCGATGTGTAGACAGCATCTCAGAGGGTAGTGGATTGATGTGTAGACAGCATCTCAGAGGGTAGTGGGATCGATGTGTAGACAGCATCTCAGAGGGTAGTGGGATCGACGTGTAGACAGCATCTCAGAGGGTAGTGGGATCGATGTGTAGACAGCATCTCAGAGGGTAGTGGGATCGACGTGTAGACAGCATCTCAGAGGGTAGTGGATCGATGTGTAGACAGCATCTCAGAGGGTAGTGGATCAGCTCTGTGTGTAGACAGCATCTCAGAGGGTAGTGGGATTGATGTGTAGACAGCATCTCAGAGGGTAGTGGGATTGATGTGTAGACAGCATCTCAGAGGGTAGTGGGATCAATGTGTAGACAGCATCTCAGAGGGTAGTGGGATCGACGTGTGTAGACAGCATCTCAGAGGGTAGTGGGATCGATGTGTAGACAGCATCTCAGAGGGTAGTGGGATCGATGTGTAGACAGCATCTCAGAGGGTAGTGGGATCGATGTGTAGACAGCATCTCAGAGGGTAGTGGGATCGATGTGTAGACAGCATCTCAGAGGGTAGTGGGATTGATGTGTAGACAGCATCTCAGAGGGTAGTGGGATCGATGTGTAGACAGCATCTCAGAGGGTAGTGGGATTGATGTGTAGACAGCATCTCAGAGGGTAGTGGATCGACGTGTAGACAGCATCTCAGAGGGTAGTGGGATCGATGTGTAGACAGCATCTCAGAGGGTAGTGGGATCGATGTGTAGACAGCATCTCAGAGGGTAGTGGGATCGATGTGTAGACAGCATCTCAGAGGGTAGTGGGATCGATGTGTAGACAGCATCTTAGAGGGTAGTGGGATTGATGTGTAGACAGCATCTCAGAGGGTAGTGGATCGACGTGTAGACAGCATCTCAGAGGGTAGTGGGATCGATGTGTAGACAGCATCTCAGATGGTAGTGGGATCGATGTGTAGACAGCATCTCAGAGGGTAGTGGGATCGATGTGTAGACAGCATCTCAGAGGGTAGTGGGATCGACGTGTAGACAGCATCTCAGAGGGTAGTGGGATCGACGTGTAGACAGCATCTCAGAGGGTAGTGGGATCAATGTGTAGACAGCATCTCAGAGGGTAGTGGGATCGACGTGTAGACAGCATCTCAGAGGGTAGTGGAATCGATGTGTAGACAGCATCTCAGAGGGTAGTGGGATCGATGTGTAGACAGCATCTCAGAGGGTAGTGGATCAATGTGTAGACAGCATCTCAGAGGGTTATTACATTCTAGTCTGTAGTTATTACATTCTAGTCTGTAGTTATTACATTCTAGTGTGTAGTTATTACATTCTAGTGTGTAGTATCTGAGAGTTATTACACTCTAGTCTGTGGTATATGAGAGTTATTACATTCTAGTGTGTGGTATATGAGAGTTATTACATTCTAGTCTGTAGTTATTACATTCTAGTGTGTGGTATATGAGAGTTATTACATTCTAGTCTGTAGTTATTACATTCTAGTGTGTGGTATATGAGAGTTATTACATTCTAGTCTGTAGTTATTACATTCTAGTGTGTGGTATATGAGAGTTATTACATTCTAGTGTGTGGTATATGAGAGTTATTACATTCTAGTGTGTGGTATATGAGAGTTATTACATTCTAGTGTGTGGTATATGAGAGTTATTACATTCTAGTCTGTAGTATCTGAGAGTTATTACATTCTAGTGTGTGGTATATGAGAGTTATTACATTCTAGTCTGTAGTTATTACATTCTAGTGTGTAGTATCTGAGAGTTATTACATTCTAGTGTGTGGTA